>NW_020175040.1:370268-406836 GCF_003031525.2 Neophocaena asiaeorientalis asiaeorientalis
AAAAAAAGTAAATGGATGGGGACTTCCCTGGTGGTGCAGTGGTTGAGAATCCGCCTGCCAATGCAGGGGACATGGGTTCGAGCCCTGGTCCGGGAAGATCCCACATGCCGCGGAGCAACTAAGCCCGTGCGCCTAGAGCCCGTGCTCCACAAGAGAAGCCACCACAATGAGACGCCCGCACAACGCAATGAAGAGTAGCCCCTGCTCACCGCAACTAGAGAAGGCCCACGCACAGCAACGAAGACCCAACACAGCCGAAAATAAATAAATAAATAAACTTATTTAAAAAAAAAAAAGTAAATGGATGGAGAAAAACATACCATGCTAACACTAATCAAAAGAAAGCAGGAGTAGCTATATTAATTTCAGATAGAGCAAACTTCAAAGCAAGGAAAGTTATCAGGGATAAAGAAGGCATTACATGATGGTAAAGGGATCATTTCTCCAAGAAGTCTCAACAATTCTTAATGCCATATACCTAAAAATGGAGCATCAAGTTACATGCAGCAAAAACTGGTAGGGCTGCAAGGAGAAACAGATGAATCCTGCATAATAGTTGGAGACTTCAACACCCCCTTATCAGAAGTAGACAGATCCAGCAGGCAGAAAATCAGTTAGGACACAGTTAAACCCATCAATATTCAATCAACAGGATATAATTGACATCTATTGCTTCCATTGCCCATCTGTTCTTACATATTGTCTACTTTATCCACTAGAGCCCTTAGCATATTAGTCGTAGTTGTTTTAAATTCCCAATCTAATTCCAACATCTCTGCCATGTATGCTTCTGATGCTTGATTTGTCCCTTCAAATTATGTTTTGATATGCCATGTAATTTTTCTCTGATAGCTGAACTAGATGCACCTGGTAAAAGGAACGGCTGTGGAGGAAAAACAGCATCTTTGGCAGTGTGAGTTTTTCCTTTTTTTCTCTCCCCCCGATTTACAACTAACTGGATGTCCATAACCAAACCAAAGTGCCTCTGCACATTACGCCAAGACATCCAGGAGTTTCTACCACCTGTGCATGCAGCACGGCAGACAGGCCTTCAGTGGGGCTGTGGGTCCACGGGAGTTGGTGAGCCTGCCCCACACCCACTTTTCACACCAAGAAAGGGAAAACCTGGAGAGTGTAACACAGGGCGCCATTCATGGAGATAGAGAATCTGTGGAGGTCCATCCAACCCGATGGGAGAAAGTGGTGTGCCATCAGAGCAGGATAGAGATGAGTTTGGAGGAAGAGAAGACAGAGGAACTCACCAAGCAGGTCCCCCTCCCCAGGGTGCCACTGTGAGGTACTGCGCTTTTTGCTGCTAACGGGGACAGCCGTGACCTCCCTGGCAGAGGAGTGGGATGCAAAAGCGGTGAGTGACTCACTGCCCGACTGAACACACTGCAGCTGAAGGGACCCGTTTCTCTACAGCAGCACCTGGATTGCTGAGGAGAGACTTCTGCGACGGGGATGGGGGTTGGGGAGTGAGAGGAGAGGGAAGGAGGCAGACAAGAATATCAAAGCGCGTTGAAGGAATGCATTTCCTGCTGCCTGCTCCAGGATTTCAGCAGGAGGTCTGCCTATGAACCTCTAGAGTCTCCCATTCGATCCCCCAACAGAGCCAGGGCACACACAGCCCCAGGTGCTAAGGCCACACCTCCTTTCACTCTGCTGCCACCTCTTCTTGCAAGGTCAGTAGTACTGCTCTGAAAGCCAGAGCCAGTAAGAGAAACCAAAAACTTGAGCTATAGTGCCACCTTCTGAAATACAAAAGAAAGGTTTCTAACTGCCAACCTGTTGAACTGTAACAGCTAAAAAAGCCCAAATCCTTGCCTAAGGAGAGTGTTTGCTACTTCGAATGTGAAAGCAGAGGTGCATATCCTCAAACACTATGAAGAATCAGGGTAATATGTCATCAAAAGAGAAGATGATAATTCTCCAACCATTGAATTCAAAGGCATGGAGTACTGCAATGAAACTGATAAAGAATTCAAAATAGCTATTATGAAGAAATTCACTGAGCTACAAGCGAACTCAGAAAGGAATTCAATAAACTCAGGAATAAAATCAATGAGCAGAGGAGTTCTCTACTAAAGAGATTGAAATTTTAAAAAAGGAACCAAGCAGAAATTCTGGAGCTGAAGAATTCAGTGATCGAGATGATGCATATATTAGAGACCATAGGTAATGCAGAACAGATGGAAGGAAAAATAAGTGACTTATAGGAATTGAGAAATGATTTGGTTGGAAGAGGAGAGAGAACTAAGATTTTTAAAAAGTGAAGAAATTTTATGAGCACTGTCAGTTTCAATCAGAAAAGAAAACATAAGAATAATTGGTGTACCAAAGGAGAAGACAGGGAGAAGGAGGCAGAGAGTTTACCTAAAGAAATGTAAAAAAAAATAAAAATAAAAAATAAATAAATAAATAAATATATATATAAAAGAAATAATAGCTGAGAACTTCCCAACCTGGTACATACAAGTCCACAAAACCAACAGAATACCCTATTACTTCAATGTAGAAAGATCTTCTCCAAGACATAATATAACATAGTATAACCGTCAAAAATCAATGGTAAATAAAGAATCTTAAAGGCAGCCAGGGGAAAAAAGAAAGTAACCTACAAGGGAACCCTCATGAGGCTATCAGAAAATTTCTCAGCAGAAGCTCTGCAGTTCACGAGAGAATGCAATGACAAATTCAAAGTGTTGAAAGATAAAAATTGCCACCAGTAATTCTTCATCTCACAAAGTTATCCTTCAGATATGAAGGATAAATAAAGGGTTTCCAGACAAACAAAAGATGTGGGAGTTCACCACCTCTACACCTGCCTTGCAAGAAATGCTAAAAGGAGCTCTTCAAAACAATGTGAAAAGACGTTAACTAGTGACACAAAACATATGAATGTAAACAACATGCTGGTTAAGGTGAAAAATAGACACTTAGTATTAGAGAAAGTAACTCTATTAGGATACTGTGTTAACCACTTAATTATAGTATAAAGTTTAAAGAGAAAAACACTGAAAATAATTACAGTTATTATAATTTTAAAAATTCACAGCATAAAAAGAGGTAAATTGTGACATCAAAAATAAAAGGAGAGGAGTAAAAAGGTGGAGTCTTTATAGGTGAATGAAGATAAGCTGCTATCAGTAAAAAAAAGGGACTGTTTTATCAATGAAAAGTTTAATGTAAGCCTCATGGTAACCACAAAGCAAAAATCTAGAGTGGATTCACAAAACATAGAAAAAGGGGAGACTAAGCCTATCACCACGAAACACCACCAATTACAAAGGTAGGCAGAAACAGAGGAGAAAAGAAATGGTGGAGACACAAAACAACCAGAAGTCAAATGATAAGATGGCAAAAGTCAGTCCTTACATACCAATAATCACTTTAAGTGTAAATGGATTGAATTCACCAATCAAAAGGCATGGAGTGGCTGAATGAATAAGAAAAATAAGAACCCACCATATGATGTCTACGGGAGACTCATTACAGCTGTCAAGACATACATAGGCTCAAAGTGAGAGAATGGAAGAAGACATCCTAGCCAGTGGGGACCAAAAGAAAGTGGGGACAGCCATAGTAATATCAGACAAAATAGACTTCAAGCTGATAGTAGTAACAAGAGACAAAGAAGGTCATTACATAATGATAAAAGGGTCAATATATCAAGCACATATATCAACCATAAATATATATGCACCCAACATTAGAGTACCAAAATATATTAAGCAAATACTAACAGATTTGATGGAGAAATAAACAACAATACAATAACAGTAGAGGACTTCAATAACCTACTGTCAGCAATGGATGAATCATCCATACAAAAAATCAACAAGGAAACCTTGGAATTGAACCATGTTTTAGACCAACTGGACTTCACAGATATATATAGAGTATTCCATCCAACAGCAGAGGCATACACATTCCTTTCAAGTACACATGAAACATTCTCCAGGATAGAGCATATGATAGGACACAAAATAAATCTTAGCAAACTTAAGACTGAAATCATACCAACTATCTTTTCTGACCACAATGGGTATGAAACTAGAAATCAACAACAAGAGAAAAGCTGGAAAATCTACAAATACGTGGAAATGAATAACACGCTTCTGAACAAATAATGGGTCAATAAAGAAATCAAAAGAAAAATAAAATATCTTGAAACAAATGAAAATGGAAACACAACATATCAAAACTTACAAGATGCAGCAAAAGCAGTTTAGAGATGAAAGTTTATAGAAATAAATGCATATACTGATATATTCGAAAGACCTCAAATAAACAACTTAACTTCACATCTTATAACAATAGAAAAAGAAGAACAAATTAAGCCCAAAGTTAGCAGAAGGAAGGAAATCATAAAGATCATAAAGGAAATAAATGAAATAGAGACCAGAAAAAAAAGACAAGACCAATGAAACTAAGAGTGGGTTTTTTGAAAAGATAAACAAAATTGGAAAACCTTTAGTTAGACTCACCAAGTAAAAAAGAAGACTCAAATAAATAAAATCAAAAATGAAAGAGGAGACATTACAACTGATACTGTAGAAATACATAGGGTCATAAGAGACTACTATGAAAAATTATATGCCAATAACTTAGATAACCTAGAGGAAATGGATAAATTTCTAGAAACACACAACCTACCAAGTCTGAATCAGGAAGAAATAGAAAATCTGAACAGATCTATAATGAGTAAAGACATTGACTCAGTAATCAAAAACCGCCCCACAAAGAACCCCAGGACCAGATGGCTTCACTGGCTAATTCTACAAAACATTTAAATAGGAATTAACACCAATTCTTTTCAAAAACTTCTGAAAATTTGAGGGGGAGGGAACAATTTCAAACTTATTCTACAAGGCCAGCAATATCCTGATATCAAAGCCAGATAATAACACAAAAGAAAAAAAACTATAAACCAATATCCCTGATGAATATAGATGCGAAAATTCTCAGAAAATATTAGCAAACTGAATTGAAGACTACATTGAAAGTGTTACACACCATGACCAAATGGAATTTATCCCTGGGATGCAAGAATGTTTCAACATATGAAAATTAATAAATGTAGTATATCACATTAATAACATGAAAGATAAAAATCACATAATCATCTTGATAGATGCAGATAAGGCACCTGACAAAATACAACTTCTTTCATGATTAAAAACCCTCAAAGAGGGCTTCCCTGGTGGCGCAGTGGTTAAGAATCTGCCTGCCAATGCAGGGGACATGGGTTCGAGCCCTGGTCTGGGAAGATCCCACATGCTGCAGAGCAACTAAGCCTGTGTGCCACAACTACTGAGCCTGCGCTCTAGAGCCCAAGAGCCACTACTACTGAAACCCTCACACCTAGAGCCCACGCTCTGCAACAAGAGAAGCCACCACAATGAGAAGCCTGCACACTGCAATGAAGAGTAGCCCCCGCTCGCCGCAACTAGAGAAAGCCTGCGCACAGCAACAAAGACCCAACTCAGCCATAGATAAATAAATAAATTTTTAAAAACCCTCAAAGATTGGATACAGAAGGAACATACCTCAACATAATACAGACCATTTATGACAAACTCACAACTAACTATATACTCAAAGGAGAAAAATTGAAAGCTTTCCCTCTAAAATTAGGAACAAGACAAGGATACCCACTCTCACCACTCTTATTCAATGTCCTACTAGAAGTCCTAGCTAGAGCAATTAGGCAAGACAAAGAAATAAAAGGCATCAAAATCTGAAGGGAAGAAGTAAAATTGTTGCTATTTGCAGATAATGTAATTTTGTATATGGAAAATCCCAAGACTCCACCAAAAACTGTTGGAACTAATCAATGATTTCAATAAAGTTGCAGGATATAAAATTAACATATAGAAATGAGCTGCATTTCTGTACACTAATTATGAAATATCTGAAAAAGAAGTAAAGAAAATTATCCCATTCCCAATAGCATGAAAAACAATAAAATACTTACGAATGAATTTAACCAAGGAAGTGAAATGTCTGTACATTGAAAACTACATTTTTTTCACTACTTTGTTGAAAGAAATAGAAGATGCAAACAAATGGAAAGACATCCTGTGTTCATGGATCAGAAGAATTAATATTGTTAAAATGACCATAACATTGAAAAGCATCCGTAGATTCAATGCACTTTCCATCAAAATTTTAATGGCGTTCTTCACAGAAAAAACAATCCTAAAATCTGTATTGAACTACAAAAGACCTCAGATATCCAAAGCAATCTTGAGGGGAAAAAAAACAAAGTCAGAGGTATCACACACACTCCTGATTTCAAACTATACTTCAAAGCTATAGTAATTAAAACTGTTCGGTACTGGGGAAAAAAGACACAGATCAATTGCCTAGAATAGAGAGCCCAGAACTAAATTAAATTCCTGCTAATACAGTCAACTAATATTCAACAAGGGAACCAAGAACATTCAATGGGGAAAGGATAGTCTCTCCAAAAAATGATTTTGGGAAAACTGGATAAACACATGCAGAACAATGAAATTGGAGCCCTGTTTTACAGCACTCACAAAAATTATCTTGAAATGGACAGAGACTGAAATATAAAACTGATACTGTAAAACGTCTAGAAGAAAACATAGGGAAGAAACTCCTCAATATTGGTCTTGGCAATTTTTTGAAAATGACACCAAAAGCACAAACAATAGAAGCAAAATTTTAAAAATGGGATTATGTTCAACTTAAAAGCTTCCTCACAGGAAAAGAAAAAAAATTAATGAAATTAATAAAATGAAAAGGCAGCCTATAGAATGGGAGAAAATGTTTGCACACCATACACAGTCCTCCATATCTGTGTGTTCTGCATCTTCAGATTCAACCAACCTCAGATCAAAAATCTTTGGAAAAAATTCCAGAGAGTTCCAAAAAACAAAACTTGAATTTGTCACATGCTGGCAACTACTTACATGGCATTTACATTGTATGATGTATTATAAGTAATCTAGAGATGATTTAAAGTATATGGGAATATGTGTGTAGGTTATACACAAATACTACACCATTTTTTTTTTTTTTGCAGTACGTGGGCCTGTCACTGTTGTGGCCTCTCCCATTGCGGAGCACAGGCTCTGGACACGCAGGCTCAGCGGCCATGGCTCACGGGCCCAGCCGCTCCACGGCATGTGGGATCTTCCCGGACCGGGGCACGAACTCGTGTCCCCTGCATCAGCAGGCGGACTCTCAACCACTGTGCCACCAGGGAAGCCCAATACTACACCATTTTATATAAGGGACTTGTACATCTGTGGATTTTGGTATCCATGCGGGGTCCTGGAACCAATCTTTCATTGATACTGAGGGAAGACTGTAACAGATAAGGAGTGAATATTTAAAATATATAAAGAATGCATAACAACGACAAATCCAATTGAAAAATGCACAGAACTAAATAAATAGACTTTTTTTCTAAAGACATCCAAACAGCCAACAAGTACTTGAAAAGACGCTCAACATCACTAATCAGGGAAATGCAAATTAAAATCACAATGAGATATCACCTTACAGCTGTTAGAATGGCTATCATCAAGGAGAAAAGAGATAACAAGTGCTGACAAGGATGTGGAAGATTGTACAAAGTTGGTAGGAATGCAAATTGGTTCAACCACTAGGGAAAACAATATAGAGTTTCCTCAGAAAGTTCAAAATAGAGCTACTACATGATCTAGCAATTCCACTTGTAGGTAAATACCCAAAGGAAATGAAAACAGGATTTCAAAGAGCTATATGCACCTCCATGTTCTTGCAGCATTTTTTACTCAGACATGAAAAAGGAGGACATCCTGCCATTTGTGACAACGTATTTGTTTAATTTTTTCATTTCCTTCATGTTTATTACTTGCTTTACTTTATTGTTTCCTCATTTTCATTTCACCTGCTTTTTTGTTCAAGGTGTTCATTTCACTTTCTTTTCCTTCCTAATAAAGAATTTCCACTGTCAGTTTCCATCTATTGTTACATTTCCTTTCCCTGATCTTGTAACCAAGCACTCTGTACCAAATATTTCTCAGAGTAAGATGCTCAAATTCCCTTCTGTTTCCTTGAACACAAATAAGATAGATCTTTCCAATATTCTTTAAAAATTTATTTTATCTTTATTTTTATTTATATAAATTTGTTTACAATTTGTTTCTGTCTGACTTATCTCACTTAGCATAATGTGTTAAGCACATTATGCTAAGTGAGATAAGTCAGAAAGTAGAGTACTGAATGATATCACTTATATATGAAATCTAAGAAAGCCAGACTCATAAAAACAGTAAAATGATGGTTAACAGGAGACGGGGGTGGGTGGACAGGACAGATGTTTAAGGGTACACAGTTAGAATGAGTAGTAAATAAACTCTAGTGATCTAATGTACAGTACAGTGAATATAGACAACAATATTGTATTATAGTCATCAAATGTGTGACTCCACTAGAAATGTGGTTGCGAGGTATGAGGGGAGGGGAAGCATTCTCTATTTCTATGATTAGGTCGCAGTCTTTCAGCGGGCCCATGCCTCTGGGCTGTGAACTTCACAATTGTTTCTCAGTTTTTTTCTGCCCGTTAAGGTGGGACAGAATGGCTAGAGAGAGCTGCAGTTGGGTATTCCCCTTACCTGGGTCAGTTAGGCTCTGATAATACCCCAGTTTAGCCACCGGTTAACCAGGTTCCTCTGAGGGCAGGGTTTGTAAAGGAGAACAGAGTGCTCTAGTTTATTTTTAAATGGGTCCTTTCCCTCTCCCCCTCCAGGAAGCCAGAGGGGATTTTTCTTTGATATTAACTGTGGGAATACAGTGGAGCTCCTGAAGGTAAATCTCCCAATATAGTGTCTCTCCACCACCACCACCAAGGACTGAGCCCCCCTGGAGTTTTTAGCTCTCTGAGTTGTCCACACTGAATCTCCAGCAATCCTTTAATAACAGTTCAGGTCTTCCTACCCTGGCACTGGTTCTTGCAGCAATTTCCACTTGTGAGCCTCTGCTTTATTAATCCACGTCTTCCTGTATTTGCCCGTCTCTCCAACCTTGGGGGCTGTGGTTTACCCTGTGTCTTCCCTTCTCAGTTGGATCCAAGATGAGTTAATGCTTTTTCAATCTGTTGAGCCATTTATTTGTTAGAATGGAGCGGTGACTTCCAAGCTCCTTACATGCAGAACCAGAAACTGGAAGTCCCATTAACCCATTTGTTTTAAAAGAAGTATAGTTGCTGTACAATATTGTATGTTTCAGGTGTACAATATAGTGACTCACAATTTTTAAAGGTTATACTCCATTTATAGTTACTGTAACATATTGGCTATATTACCTGTGTTGTACAGTATATCCTTGTAGCTTATTTTATACATAAGTTTGTACCTCTAAGTCCCCTACCCCTATATGGCTTCTACCCCCTTCCCTCCCCCCACTGGTAACCACTAGTTTGTTCTCAATATCTGTTAGTCTGCTTCTTTTTTGTTACATTCACTAGTTTGTCGTATGTTTTTAGGTTCCACATATAAGTGATATCATACAGTATTTCTCTTTCTCTGATTTATTTCAATTATGATAATACTCTCCAAGTCCATCCATGTTGTTGCAAATGGCAAAATTTTCAGACTTTTTTTAATGGCTGAGTGGTATTCCATTCTGTATATATACCACATCTTGTTTATCCATTCATTTTGTTAAAACCTTTTTAAAATCCTAATACCGGTGATTTGTTTTTTCTTTTTTGTTGGATCAACGTAGCTAAGAATTTGTAATTTTTGATCTTGGAAAACAGCTTTTAGCTTCATTAATTTTTTCTATAATTGTCAGATTCTTTTTCTTTCTTTCCTAGGTATATTGTTTTTATGGATTTCTAGTCAAGTTGCTTGTGGTAAGAGAAAACAACTCTGTATAGTTTTGTTTCTCTTAAATTTCCTGAGGCTTGTTTTATGTCCCAGCATATGACTTATCTTGGTGTACCATGAGCATGAAAAAAATATTCTATAGTTTTGGGATGTAGGTCTCCGTATTCGATAATTAGAGCAAGGTCATTGATAGTGTTGTTCAAACTACTATGTCTTTTCTGAATTTTTCTACTATTAATTTCTGACAGAGGGGTGTTAAAATCTCCCACCATGACTGTATTTATCTCTCTTGATTTCTCTCAATTTTTGCATCATGCATTTGAGGTCATATGCATAGGTGAAGACACGTTTACATTTGTTATGCCTTCCTGATAAAGTTTTGCCTTTATCACTGGGAAATATCTCTCTTGTTATCGTAAATGCTTCATCTTTATGTTTACTTTATCTGGTATTAAAATAGCAACTTGAGGGCTTCCCTGGTGGTGCAGTGGTTGCGAGTCCTTCTGCTGATGCAGGGGACACGGGTTTGTGCCCCGGTCCCGGAGGGTCCCACATGCTGCGGAGCGGCTGGTCTCGTGAGCTATGGCCGCTGAGCCTGTGCGTCCCGGGCCTGTGCTCCGCAACGGGAGAGGCCACAACAGCGAGAGGCCTGCGTACCGCAAAAAAAAAAAAAAGCAACCTGAGATTTCTTATGCTTACTCTTTAAATGGTGCATCTCTTTTACTCCATATTTAATATTCCTATTTTAGAAAACATATAATAGGGACTTGTTTTTTATCCACCATGTCCATCTTTGCCTTTTAATCTGACAGTTTAGATTATCAACATTTTATGTAATTATTAGCATGGGTGGACTGAGATCTATCATTTTTCTTCGTTTCTGTTTGTCCCCTATGGGTGTTGTTGCTGCTCCTGCTGCAGTTCTTCTTCTTCTCCTTCCCCTTCTCCTTCTCTTCCAGCTTGCTTTTGAATTATTTGAATAATATCAGTATTCTAATTTATCAATTGGAATTTTGGTGGTATGTCTTTGAATTATTTACTTCATTATTACCCTAGGAAAATTAATGTATATATCTAACTTTTCATGATCTACCTAGAATTAATAATAGTACCAATTCATATAAACCACCAAATTTTTAATATCATATAGGTTCATTTACACCACCATCATTGTTATAGGTAGTACATTTGCACACAGAAAATCCCCAGTCCAAGTGTTAGAAATTTTGCTTTAAACAGTCATGTGTATTTTAAAGAAAATCTAAGAAGGAATAAAAGTAGTGTTTTCTTGTTACCCATACGTTTACCATTTCTGTGCTATCCTTTAAGTCCTAAAGATCCAAGTTTCCCTCATCCTTCAGAATGAAGTACTTTGTTTAGCGTATCTTGTAGAGCAGATATGCTTGTAAATACTTCTTTAAGTTAGTTCTACTTCAGCTGAGGATACTTTTGCTGCGTATAATGTTCTGGGTTAACAGGTTTTTTTGTTTTGTTTTGTTTCCTTATAGCACTTTAAAGATATTTTCACTGCATTCTGACATCCATTGTTACTGATGAAAAAAACCCATGGTCATTCCCACTTTTTGTTTTCCCACTTTTAATGTATCCTCTACCTCTGGATGCTTCCAAGATATTTACATCTTTGGGTGTTAGCAGTTTTATTGTGATGGATCTAGGCTTGGTTTTCTTTGAATTTACCCTGTTAGGGGTTTGCTGAGCTTCCAGGTTGATAAATCTATGTCACTTGTCACATTTGGGTAGTGTTCTGGCTATTCTTTTTTTCCAAATATTTTTCCCTTTTCCTTCTCTATTATCATAACACCAATTACATATACCTTAGACCTTTCGATATTGTCTGCTAGGACCTCGAAGCTCTGCCCATTTCTTTCAGTCCATTTTCTCTTTTTCTCTATTGGTCTTTCATCAAGTTTGTTGATGATTTTCTCTGTCATCTCCATTCACTATTGAGACTATCAAGGAAGATTTTAATTTGGTTGTAAAATATTTCAGTTCTAAATTTTCCATTTGGTTGGTTTTTTATAATTTCTATTTCTCTACTGAGATATCCTACCTTTTCATTCATTTTTAGAGTATTTTTCTTGACTTATGGATCACATTTATATTCTATATTAGAAATATATAAATATTTACAATATAAATAAATATATAACATATGTTATATTTATAACTTATAACAGCTTCTTTGAGTCTAGGTTTGGCTTCTATGTATTTATTATACCTTAGTATTGGTCACATTTTCCTGGTTCTGTCTTTCCTGAGTAATTTTTTTTTCTTACACCTTTATTGGAGTATAATTGCTTTACAATGGTGTGTTAGTTTCTGCTTTATACTGTCATTTGTTTCTAGGTATTTTTTGATTTCTTCAGGGATTACTTCGTTATTAAGTAGTGTATTGTTTAGCCTCCATGTGTTTGTATTTTTTACAAATCTTTTCCTGTAGCTGATATCTAGTCTCATAGCGCTGTGGTTGGAAAAGATACTTGATACAATTTCAATTTTATTAAATTTACCAAGGCTTGATTTGTGACCCAAGATATGACCTATTCTGGAGAATGTTCCATGAGCACTTGAGAAAAATGTGTATTCTGTTGTTTTTGGATGGAATGTCCTATAAATATCAATTAAGTCCCTCTTGTTTAATGTATCATTTAAAGCTTGTGTTTCCTTATTTATTTTCATTTTGGATGATCTGTCCATTGGTGAAAGTGGGGTGTTAAAGTCCCATACTATAAATGTGTTACTGTCGATTTCCCCTTTTATGGCTGTTAGTATTTGCCTTATGTATTGAGGTGCTCCTATGTTGGATGCATAAATATTTACAATTGTTATATCTTCTTCTTGGATCGATCCCTTGATCATTACGTATTTTCCTTCTTTGCCTCTTTAATAGTCTTTATTTTAATGCTTCACATTTTTAAAATGCTCTTTAATGTCTGACTTAAGAGAAAAGAGCTGGATTCATATATATATCACTCTATGCAATATTTGTGAAATAGTATCATGGCTAAAGCATATGGAAAAAATCTGATCTCACATGGATGTGTAATTGGGAAATGGAGGAGTATTTTCACAGCCTTTTCATTATAGTGTACATTGCTTTTGAAACTGCATCAAAACGCAATGAGTGGTAGTCCTTTAAAGATTAGTTGCAAGATAGAAAAGAAACACTTTACAAATAGTAAGCATAATACATCTGGGATGTCTATTCTGATAACAGACAAAATGGGGGTATTTCATAATAACAAAAAAGTTAAAATTATTCAAGAGGACATAGTAATACTAACTGTGTGTACAACTACTTACAGAACTTTAGAACACATATAGAAAAAATGACAATTCAAAGGGAAGAAAATGACAATATAAAGGGAAGAAATTGACAAATCCACGATCATAGATTTTAAAAGTCCCCAAATGATAGAATGAACAAACAAACAAGCAAAAAACAGTAAAGAGAGCAAAGTTTTGAAAGACACATTAATCACCTTGACTTGACTGAGAGTTATAAAACACTCCAAGAAGACATAAAGATCTTTGATATATACGTGCCTAGTAACGGAGCATCAATATACATGATCCAAAACTGACAGAACTGCAAGGAGAAACTGATCCATCCACGATTATAATTGGAGACTTCAATCCCCCTCAATCACTAATGTGCAAATCCAGCAGGTAGAAAATGAGTCAGAACATAGCTGAACTCACCAGCCATTCATCTAGATCTAATTGATATCTATAGACTACTTTATCCAACAAGGGCAGAATTATATTCTTCTCAAGTTCACATGGAACATTTACCAAAACAGACCACATCCTGGGCCAAGTAACACATCTCAACGAATTTTCAACAAGAGAAATCATACAATATATGCTCCAGAGCGCCAATGGAATTAAACTTTTTCCAACAAAAAGTTAGAAAATTCCCAAATACTTGGAGATTAACAATATACCTCTAAATAACACATGGGTCAAACATAAATCTCAGGAAAATTATAACTATTTAGAACTAACTAAAAATGAAAATACAACTTGTCAAAAATTGTGGTATGTACTGAAATCAGAGCCTACAGGGAAATTTACAACATTCAGTGCATATATTGGAAAAGAAGAAATATCTAAAATAGATAATCTAAGCTTCCACTTTAGGAAATTAGAAAACAAAGATCAAATTAAATCTAAAGTAAGCAGAAATAAAAAAATAATAAAAATAAAAACTTAAATCAATGAAACCCAAAACACAAAATCAATAGAGAAAATTAATAAAACCAAAGTCTGGTTCTTCGAATTGATAAAACTCTTACCAGAAATGAAAGAGAAGTAAACACTACTGATCCTATGGACATGCAAAGCATAATAAAAGAACATTATGAATAACCCTAAACCCATAAATTTGATAACGTACATAAAATGGACTAATTCCTTAAAAGACACAAACTATCAACACTCACACAAAGAGGAACAGATAATCTGAATGGGCCTACATCTATTAAAGACATTAAATCAATAATTAAAATGTTTCACAAAAAAGAAGCAACAAGCCCAGATGGTTTCACTGGTGAATTCTACTAAACATTTAAGAAAGAAATTATACCAATTCTTTACAATATCTCCCTGAAAATAAAAGCAGAGGGAAAACTTTCTAACTCATTCTAAGAGGCAGAATTACCCTAATATCAAAACCAGATGAAGACATTACAAGAAAGGAAAACTACAGAACAATATCTCTTATGAATATAGATGTAAAAATCCTCAACAAAATATTAGCAAATCAAATCCAACAATGCATAAAAAGATATAAACAGCAGGACCAAGTGGGATTCGTTCCAGGTGTGTAAAGGTGGCTCAACATTTGAAAATCAATGAACATAACCCATCATATCAACAGGGAAAAAGAAAACATCATATAATTATATCAATAGATGCAGAAAAATCATTTGACAAAACTCAACACCCATTCATCATAAAAACAAAAAACAAACTAACACTACAGGGGGACTTCCTCGTCATGGTAAAGAACAGCTACAAAACATGCACCTCTAACATCATACTTAAAGGTGAGAAACTAGATGTCTTCCTCCTAAGATCAGAAACAAGGTAAGATAATAATACCCTATTACACATTCAGTAGAATATATGAAATTACAGACCAAACAACAAAAATGTGGCAAGGATGTTAATCTGCTAGAAGTCTTACATATCGCTGGTGGGAGTGTAAAATGATACAATGACTTTGGAAGGTTGTGGCAGTTTCTTATTGAGTCAAACATACAGCTACCCTTTTGCTCAGCAATTCCACATATGTATCTACCCCAGAAAAATGGAAACACATCCACAAAAAAGACTTGTGCATTCATAGGTAGACAACAATTGAAACAACACAAATGTCCTTTAAGAAGTGAATGCATGGGGCTTCCCTGGTGGCGCAGTGGTTGAGAGTCCGCCTGCCGATGCAGAGGACGCGGGTTCATGCCCCGGTCTGGGAGGATCCCACATGCCGCGGAGCGTCTGGGCCCGTGAGCCAGGGCCGCTGGGCCTGCGCGTCCGGAGCCTGTGCTCCGCAACGGGAGAGGCCACAACAGTGAGAGGCCCGCGTACCGCAAAAAAAAAAAAAAAAACGAAAAAAACCCAGAGGAGACAAATAGAAAACACATAAGAAAATGATAGATCTCAATCCAACTGTATCCATAAGTATATAAAATGTTAATAATCTAAAGCATCCAAATTCATGCAAAGATGGAGAATGATTTTTGAAAGTCCATATTATATGTATGCTAAAATAGGAACAGTTTATTTTATTTAAAGGGTTTTTTCTTATGTGGACCAATTTTAAAGTCTTTATTGAATTTGTTACAATATTGCTTATGTTTTATGTCTTGTTTTTTTTGCCGTGAGGCATGTGGGATCTCAGCTTCCCGACCAGAGATCGAACCTGCACCCCCTACACTGGAAGGCGAAGTCCCAACCACTGGACTGCCAGGGAAGTCCCAGAACACTTTACATACAGAGTGAGAGAGATGCCATGTAAAGAATGAGCACAAGAAGTCTCTTTTTAATGTCAGGTAATATAGACATAGAGTCAAAGCATTTACTTTTTAAAGACTGGGATACAATACATTTTAAAAAATTTAACATCTCCACCATTTTAAAATGTACAGCATAGAGGCATTAAGTACATTCACACTGTTGGGCAACCATAAGCACCATGCAGCTCCAGAACTCTTTGCACTTTAAATAATTGAAGCTCTGTCCCTGTTAAACACAACTCCCCAATCCTCTCCTCCAGCCCCTGGCAACCACCACCTACCTTCTGTCTCTATGAATCTCACTACATTAGGACCTCATATAAGAGGAATCATTCAGTATTTGTCATTTTGTGACTGGCTGATTTCACTGAGCACACTGTCCTCAAGGCTTATCCCCATGATTCAGGATTCCCTTCTGACTCTCAGAGGCCCCTTCTCTTTTTCCCTCTTTGCCAGAACAACATGGTTTCTGTTATTACTTCACGAGAGAAAAGAAACGGGAAACCCACCCTCATGCAGGATGCATCTCCAATGGGCTCCCTCCACAACTGGCCTGCTTTTGTTTACTTTTCAGAGCCCTCAGATAGCTGTCTTTTATATTTTGCCCAAAGATTTTATGTGTAATTGGCAAGGGCAATGGGTTTTACCATAGCAGAATTGAAACTTTTCCATTGTATTTTCATTTCAATTTTTTAATTTTTCATTTTACTTCTAGAATTTTCATATGGATCTGATAGTGAGGAAAGTTTTCCTTCTTGTTAGTTTGGACTTCAAATTAACAAATGTGTGTGATAAAGAATATACGTTCTCTAGTTGTTAGTCCTCAAGAGCAAGAAAGAAGCAAATAACAATCCATTCGTAAAATATTCTCCAGAGTAAAATCAGTTATATATGAGTGAAAAATCTAAATTTTCAATACATTGAAAAATCAAATTTCCATTGAAATTAAAGAGGAAAGAACTCCAAAAGTCCAGATCCTATAATTACCACATATGTAAGATAAGCGTGAAAAACATTAAAGAAATAAATATGGGAATTAAAACATAAGCAAAGATCTAAAGACTTTAATAATAAACCAGATATATATGTATGAGGACAAGGTTTCCATTTCTTTTCTCTCATGGATTTTTTTCACCCATGAATTGGCCTGGCAGTGGTAACAGAAACCATATCCATCTGGCCGGAGGATACACAAGAGGTGCCTTTGAGGGCCAGAGAATGTGGGAGGGAATTCCAGAGGGGAAAACCTGCAAAGGGGTCCTAATCCATCTATGTCCCTGCAGGTGTCTCAGCCTAATCTCTGAACACATATGGCTCACACCCGAAGCAACAGAGCTGTCTGATCCAACACACAGAAGCTGAACTAGACACACAGGCTGAACCAAACCAGGCTGATTGCTTTCTACAGCAAAACAAAACCTCAAGAGGTAGGGAACAGGACTGAGAACATAACATTCAAAAAGTTTAAATATAATTAAAAATAACTCAATATACAAAGAATCAGGAAAATGTGACCAATTTTAAGGGATAAACATCATCAACAGATACCAAACCTATACCATACAGATGTTGAAAATATTAGACATTTGTTATCAGGTCAGACTTCAAAAATGGATTTAATGAAAAGCACAAAATCACAGAAAGAAGTCCAATTCACGATTTCAGCACAAGATTTTTGGTAGAGGGAGAAAGACTTCATTTTGTGAATTAGGGCTCAAATTCAATGCTCTTTCTCTCTATACCTAATGAAATATTACTGAATTACCATGTAGGTGGGAGACTCTACAATGCACTTATGACCCATATCTCAACATCTTTGTATCATGATACATTTTATAATCATTGAAATGACATAGTTTAATTGGGAAGTTTTTTAAAAAGTCTTAGTGGTACATAAAATAGTGTTACATTTTATAATTTGTAGCAATTCTGATTTGATAATATGCGGTGCATGACCCTCAGAAAAATGTCTTTCTTAATTTGTTGTTTAAAAGAAAAGTAAGATATTAAGAAAATAGTAACTGTTAGTTATACCCTATTATATTCCTATTCCATTCGAATGTATGGAATTTTTACTCTGCTACCTGAATTATTTAACATGGAAAAAATTACAAACTCATACTGAAAACTTATGGTCTTATAAGTTTTTATCTTTAGTTTGGTATCAAATAATATCAAATTTTGAATATGTTTATATGAGTTTCACATTTTCCAAATTAATAAAACAATTGGGTTTGCTTTCAAGAAAAATTTAGTGATGTACAAAGAGGTTTCATTTCCAGATGATTTTCCCAGATTGGTTTTCCACCTACGTGTGTCTCACGTATTTTTTATTCACGTGTATGAGTTCTTGCATGGTAAGGAACTTAGGAACTTTCACACATTCTGATGAATTTATTACATTAGTAAGAGCAGTGTAAATTGGTGCAGCCACTATGGAAAACAGTATGGAGGTTCCTCAAAAAATTAAAAATAGAACTACCAGATGATCCAGCAATTCCACTTCTGGGTATTCATCCAAAGAAAACAAAAACACTAATTTGAAAAGACATCTGTACCCCTATGTCCACTGCAGCATTATTTACAATAGCCAAGATATGGAAAAAACCTGTATCCATCAATGGATGAATGGATTTTTAAAATGTGATATATATATATATGAAATATATATATAATGAAATATTATTCAGCCACAAAAAGGAACGAAGTCTTGTCATTTGTGACATGGATGGACGTTGACAACATTATGCTAAGTGAAATAAGACAGAGAAGGACTATAAAAATACTACATGATCTTGGGCTTCCCTGGTGGCGCAGTGGTTGAGAATCCTCCTGCCAATGCAGGGGACACGGGTTCGAGCCCTGGTCCAGGAAGATCCCACATGCCGTGGAGCAACTAAGCCCATGCACTACAACTACTGAGCCTGCGCTCTAGAGCCCGCGAGCCACAACTACTGAGCCCGTGTCCCACAACTACTGAAGCCTGCGCGCCTAGAGCCCATGCTCCGCAACAAGAGAAGCCACGGCAATGAGAAGCCCGCACACCGCAACGAAGAGTAGCCCCCGCTCGCTGCAACTAGAGAAAGCCCGTGCGCAGCAATGAAGACCCAATGCAGCCAAAAATAAAAAATTAATTAATTTAAAAAATTACTATATGATCTCACTTGTATGTGGAATCTAAAAAAAAAAAAAGAACAACAAAACAAACAAACAGAAACCAAGACCTCAGCTTACAGATACAGAGAACAGATTGGTGATTACCTGAAGCAAGGGGGGGGGCAAAAATGGGTGAAGGCCTCCCTACATTTATTACACTTATAGGATTCTTTCCACTATTAATCTCTTGAGGTCTTACGAGGTTTGTTATGACTGAAGGTTTTCCCACACTGATTACATCCCAAAAGTTTTCTTGCTGCACATGTTCAGCTATTGTAGAATACTTTCCCTCACTCATTATGTCCATGGGAGTTCACGCTAGCACAGTTTCTCTCAACTTTGCCTAAACTACATTAGAAATGCCCTCAAAAAACTATGGGATATTTTTCTTAGAGGAATAAACTCTGAGCTTACATGAAATTGGCTTCCAATTTTACTACATTCGTTTCCTTCCTCCACCACAGGCAATGCTTTACTGAAAATGAATGTAACTGGTTGAGATCTCCTTTTTAAATAAATAACACAAATAACTATTCTTTGTGAATATTCTTATAATCTACCTAGGTGTATCCTTGGTCAGAAGTGTCCTGTTGTGTGTATGACAGTCTGGTTTCATGTCTACTTTTCCAGAACCAAAGAAAGCTCAAGTGCAAATAATCCCTTCCCTATCTGAAAAAATACCTGACAAAAGACAATCGGTACAAAAAATTTTTGGACAGTTTGGGGAGGAGAACATATGAATTACTTCACAAATGAACTTATATTATGCAGAAAACCCATAAAGTACACACAAGAAGTAAGCAGAAAAGAGCAAAAGAGAAAATGCACAGACTGGAGAGTTACTAGAAACTAAGGAGCCAGGAAGACATCAGGGGGATGACATAGTAAGTGCCCCCAACATACCCTGCTTCATAAAAGTGATGACAACACCAGCAAAAATAGTCAAAATCAACTCTTTCAGAACTCTTGACATTAACAAGGCTTGTAACAATCAGGAGAGCATTTATTCAAGAAAGGTAAGAACAGCCAGCTCTGTGGCATTTAAATTGCTCTAGGGCTTCCCTGGTGGCGCAGTGGTTAAGAATACACCTGCCAATGCAGGAGACATGGGTTCGAGCCCTGGTCCGGCAAGATCCCACACGTCACGAAGCAACTAAGCCCGTGAGCCACAACTACTGAGCCTGCGCTCTAGAGCCCGCGAGCCACAACTACTGAGCTTGTGTGCCACAACTACTGAAGCCCACACGCCTAGAGCCTGTGCTTTGCAACGAGAAGCCACCGCAATGAGAAGCCCGTACACCGCAACAGAGTAGCCCCCACTCACCGCAACTAGAGAAAGCCCGCGCGCAGCAACGAAGACCCAACGCAGCCAAAAATAAAAACAAACAAATAAATAAATAGCTCTATTTATACTCCCTTTACTCCACCTGTGGGTATCTTTGAAAATCAAGAGCCAGCAATCAGGGTGAAAATCTACAGTCCAGCAGCCACTGAAGGGGAAGGACTGGGCTGGAACACATTCAAAGCCCCGTTCCAAGAGAACTGTTATTATTTCACCTGTCTGGAAGTTCCCGAGATAACCCCACTCAAGGGCCTTCTCTTATTTTACCTTACTCAGAATCACCCACTGTGAAAAGCATTTTCTCCAGGTGCATCTGTCAAAAAAAATCAGCAGCAATTGAGCTAGCTGAGATGGTGATAACAGGGTAAAAAACAAGCTAACCAAAAACCTTTAAAAAGTAAAATCTGGAGAATGAGCGGTCCCGAGAGGGCTTTGAATTCCTGGGGGATAAAAAAGCCCACAAGCACACATACGGTAGTGAGCGTACTCAGGGCTGCAGGTATGCTAGAAAAGACATTTTGCACAAGCAGGAAGCAAAGACTACAAGTTATAAACTGCCTCACCACGTTGAAGGCATGTCCCAACACACAGAGTGCGTCTAAACTACAAGACGTATTAGCTCCGTGTTTTTAAGCAAATCTCTCCAGTTATGAGCTGACCAATATGCTAACACAGCAGAGATTTCAGTGGCCACAAATGAGAAAAAAAATGCAGATTTTACAAAATTACACGAATCCCACAGCTCCAAGATCAACAATGTTAACACCCTGGGCAGGTATCCTTTTATCTCATTCTCCTTAATCAGAAAAATATCACGTGTTGCCTTCATGTCCTCTACCCACATTCTGCCATCAACTTACCCAACTGGCTTCTGCTCCCAACACCTGAAAGACACTGGTTCCATCGAGAACATCCGTAACCTCGTTGGTGCCAAATCTAATGGTCTCCTCTCGATCTCCCTCTGCTCGCTCCCAGTGGTCCTTGGCTTGAGGTGGCCCCACCTGTCTTCCTGAAATCATCTCTTCTCTGAAATCCATGTCATTACGCTTACCTCGTGTGCCATTTACTGACCGAACGTCCGTTCTCTGTCTCTTTCAGAGACTTCTCTGTCTCTAAGTGTCCTGTGCCCCAGGACTCAGGGCGAGGCTCCCCAAGCTTCTCTAATTGGTCACCCTGTCTTGACCCTTGAACAATGCAGGGAGTTAGGGGTACTGACCATCCACATAGTCGAAAATCCACATGTAATTTAATAGTCGGCCCTCCCTATAAGTGGTTCCTCCCTATTCGACATTCAGCCTCTGGGGATTCAACCAACCAGGGATCATGCAGTACTGCAGAATTTACTATGAAAACAATCCAAGTAGAAGTGGACCCATACGGTTCAAACCTGTGTTGTTCAAGGGTCAACTGTAAATACTATCCAATGCCCGTGACTTCCTGCCGCCCCGCTGACCTGCAGTCCTCGCCACATGGATATCTAATAGTATCTCAAACTTAACAGTGCAAACACAGAACTCTCCAACCCCAGGAAAAACCAGTAATATTTTTCCTGCCCCAAGTCTCCTCCCCTCTCTGTCCAGTATCAGGTGGCATGAACCACCTGTGTTGCCCAAACCAAAAACTCAGGAATCAACTTTAATTTCTCTTATCCCTTATTGGTCACATCCATCTCTCAGCAAACCCTGCCTAATCTAGAGCCAAAATAATCTGTATCCCAGATCCAACCACTCTCATTCTTCTCTCAGCTAGTCATGCCGTCACAGAATACAACATGTATTCTATCGATACCCGGGACTCTTCTGGCGAGATCTGCGGGATGCTCACAAATCCCCCCCACCGCCCAGATTTCATTCCCAGTCTCTCTTGCTATTGCTTTAGACCATAGGACTGAGTTCAGGCTGCTGGAATCTGGGGAAGGAAGTCGCATCAACAGCCTCCAGCCTGGCCCCTAAAATGTCCCCCTCAATCTTCCTTCCACAGGACAATTTCTCTTTGGAGAAAAACCACCTAAGAAAGGATGGCATGTCTCCTCATGAGCTGGCAGCAGAGGCTAGGTCAGGACCACTTCTGAATTTCGGATGAAATTCCATTTTGTGGTCCCTCCTAAGATAGGGAGGGGCCTGCATGTTCACACATTTGAAATGAAAGAAATTTTGGTGAGAAAGCAGCGCAAGTAATATCTGCTTTTGAGCTAATCCTAGCGTGGGTGGAAGGTAAATGCGATCGGGGGATGGGGGGGAATCCTTCTGATTGAACTGTTTCCTGGCTTATGAAAAACAGTGCCGGACAAAGAGAAGGGAATGTTCCCAACCTTGGCCCAAGTTCCCTAAATCATCCTGGCGACGGAAGTTGCGGGAAGAGGCTGTGAGTTCGGACTTTGGGCCAGGTTCTGAGTACAATTACATGGCTCGCTCTCCGAGGGCTTTGTGATGGTACTGAAACAGTGCGGGCAGGTAAGCTGTATAATACTCCCATCTCTGTTTACCTCTGGAAAATTAATTAGATACATAAAAGTCATTGACAGCTGTGCTAAAAATATATAAGCTGCTAATAAAACAAGTTTTAAGTGGCTTCCTAAAAGGTCCAACAACCAAGCCAGTTTCCAGGAAGCCCATGCTCAACGGCCACTAGAGAAAGCCTTGAGTACAGTTCTGGCGCCATCTCGTGTCAGTATTGAGCTCAGCACTTCTAAACAAGAAAAAACAAACAACCCAGAGGAAAGGGATATAGCGAAGCGTTCCTGAAAATTTGGGGAGGGAAAGGAGGTGCCACCGGAGAGGTAGGCTGGGGGAGCCCCGAGGGAGGCCTTTATCTCATAGCACTGAAGGGCTCTTAGCACCTAAGTGACACGATCAGATGTGTGTTTTAGAACAATTCAGCTGTGGGAATAGGGGCTGGGACTGCGAGAAGGGATCAGATGCCTACGGGGACAGCGTATCCAAGACTATGCTTCTGCCTGAATTTGGGGGCCAGACCACAGGAATAGTTGCCTCCTACCAGGATACAAGCAGGGATTACTGACTTGTTCGCGTCTGTGTCCTCACTGCTTAGAACAGTGCCTGGTACATAAGAGTTTTTATTAAAAATCAAAAGGGGTGGTATTTTACTATATAAAAGACCACAGGATAATACTGTCAAAATCCTGATCCCCTACCCCAACCATCCCCAAAGCTCCTTTCTGAAAATTCCTAAGTTAGCTCCGGGCTGCACACCAGCCTGAGAGGCAGGGGTGTCTCCCCACCTTGCAGGCGAAAACTGAGGCTCCGGGAGGTTGCCCACACCTGGGACTCTTTCACCGCCCAGACCCCAGGGAGCGCCTCCTGCTTCACGTCAAAACGCCGGCCTTTGGGCGCAGCCCCGGCTCAGCTGGTGTCGGCTGTGTCCCACTCCCCGATCCGGACCGGGGACAGTACCCACCGCACGACGAGGCGAGGACACGCTCTCCGAACAACGTGACGGAGAATTTCTGCCCCAGAGAAGCAGAGTCTTTTAAGCGACATCCCCCAGAACCCTTCCCAGGTTAACTGGACCCGAGGGACCCCACCGAGAGAGGTGACAGCCAGTCCCACCAGAAAATGCGGAAGGTCTACAACATCCCCTGAGTCGGAGAGAGGCTGAGCCCCCAGCGGCTTCCGCCCCCCTCCACGGCCTCAGGTGTGCAAACGGGGAAACAAGGGCCTCCACAGGAAAAGAATCCTCTGACGTTACCTCGCGGGCTTGGTGAACGAAGTGCCCTGCTTTCCCTGTTTAGCCTGAAAAGACGGGGTCTAAATGCGAAGGATCACAGGACTTCCAGAGCAGCCTCACCTCCACCAACTCCCAACGCCTCCGCTAGGCGGGACTCTCTCAACCTCCTGGCGGTCACCCGCGCTGTTCCGCGGGACTCGGCCCCGCTCGGCCCCGCTCGCCTCCGCTCGGCTCCACTCGGCCCTGCTCGGCTCCGCCCGACAGGCTCCGTCCACGTGCTCGGCCGTGCTCGGCCCACGTGCTCGGCCCTCGTGCTCTGCTGCTCTCCAACTGTAGAACAAATTCGAATTGCATGCTTGCCGCGTTGGGCCTTACGGTCTGGGTCTGGCTCGGCTCTCTTCGGCCCCCCTCGGGCTGTGTCCCGCACAGCCGCTTCCACCCGCAGCCTCGCCCCCTTCTCCAGTCACCTGAGAAGACCCCTGACACCTTCCCACCAGTCACCGACCCGGCCGCTCTGGGGGAGCCCGTCGCACACGATCCGCAGGGTTTCCCCGGGTTTCCATCGTCACTGAGGCCGTGCGGGCTGAGGGGTGGCCCTGGGTTCCGGACCATCGTGGACTCGACCCACATGGCAACTGGATGACCCTGGGGCCTCTGAATCTCCGTCTCTCCTTATGCAAAATGAAGCTGCTGATAACCCCGCTCTCCCGGGGCTCGTGGCGGGGCTCGTGGCAGGGCTCGTGGCGGAGCTGGGGAGCAGTGAGTGAGTGCTGTGCGCTGTCGGTGTGCCAGGCCGAGGGTGGATGCAGGGGAGAGCCTGGGACAAGAGAGCGAGAGGCCTGGCCCTGAATGCGGAGAGGCGCACGGAGACCTGGCCCTCTCTGCCTGTCCATAGCTGTGTGGCTTCGAGCACGTTGCTCAGACGCACTGAGCCCAGTTTCCTGTCAGTAAAGGCCTAACTCCTGGGCAAGTAAAAACTATCTGTGCGCGCCCTGCCTCCAGCCCCAGACATCGCAGAATGAGGCCGCACAGGTGTCAGTCCCATTCGTCGTCCTTCAGAAGGTTGGGTTGAGGGAAGGACAGCCTCTTACAATGATTTCAGTGTGACTGAGGTTCACCCATAAACCTTTAATGGCCTGGAACTCAATACTGGGGAGACAGGGCCACAGTTGGGTACTTGAATTGCAAGCTGCAGAAACTGACCTTACGAATTTAAATGAAAACAAGTGTTGAACGGATAGTCAAGAGATAAGGAATTAAGGGAGGCCTGAAGACAAGAGTCAACAAGGCAGCAGCTGGGCTGCTCCAGGTGGTCTCAGTACCCAAAGCCTCTGAACAGTCACCCCTGGACACTGGGCTGCCACTGCCCAGACTATGTGTCCAGAGAGAGGATCTGATTAATGTGGTGTCAGGAAATTCTTCACACTGGAGTAGCTTTTGAAGGATAATAGAAACTTGCCAAAGGGAGAGGGAAGGCCTTCCAGGTAGGAGAAGCAGGTCCAGGGCATGTCCATGAGAGGGCAGGGATCTTGGGGCCATCGCAGAAGTCTGCTTGCTGCACTACGCCAGATGCTTTCCTGGCCCTCTTGTTCAGTGCTCACAAAACCCTGCAAAAATAGGTGCTATTAATTTTGGGGAAAATGATTTTATTTTCTTTATAAAATTGCTAAATGCTTTCAAGCTTTACAGCAAAATGCTGCAAAAATGCGGGGCGGAGGATCACTGCGAATATTAGTACCCCAAATAGCCAGTATTAATATTAGCAGCAGCATTCCAGATATCTTTCTAGGCATGTATATGACAGGAGGCAAGGAGGAGAGAAGAAAGGAGGAAGGTTGTGTGGAAGGAAGGGAGGGAGGGTAAAAGGAAGCAAGGAAAAAAAGAATTCTATAAAGTGGGATCACACTCTATTTGCTAAATTTTAAAATATATGGAGCTTATTTATACTCGAATTTAACAAAATAAAAAAATTTAAATGAACTAAAAGCAGTTGCTAATTTTACTTATTGTTTGTTACCATGACATGTTATTTCCTACCAGACTCCCCCAAGATTATGAAGAACGTTAAGAGGTTGGGGGTCAATTATTTTCTTAAATTACATGTTTGGCTCGATTTTTCCCTACTGTGGAGGATGAGAAAAGTAAGTCCCTCACACTCTCTTCCGTGCCCACACCCAACATTCTGCCGTTGGGCTATTGTTTTCATAATGCCAAGGTCTTCAATATCTACATTTACTCTGCCACCTCCCTTCCCTGGGATGTTTAGTCCTAGTTCTGGGTTTATTTGGAAGCATTACTCACCTCTATCCCTGTTACCTTGGCTTTTCCCTCTCTGAGTTCCGTGTTTAGATTCATCTCTCGGTGGCCATAGCCTCAGTTGACAAATGTGAACATCGCGATTTGTTCAAAGACACTTTGCCCGTGGCAGATGAGTGCAGGAGTCAATCCAGTGCAGGATTCAAGAGTCTGAGCTAGATTTTCCTGACTCCAGAGACTGCTCAGGAGATGGGAGCTTTTGGTATGAGGTTGGCCTCTGGGGAGTGAGACAGTCACTCTCTCTTCCTGAACCTTCTGGGAGGCCAGAGGAGTCTGGACGGGACACAGGGCTAACTCTGCCCAAGAGGTCAGACTTGGGGCAGGGCAGGTTTCCTAACCCAGCCCCAGGGGTCTGAGGAGGGAATTAGTGACACCGGCTGCTGATCTTCTTGTCCTATATTTATCTGGAGGCTGAGGACTGTGGACAGAAAGTAGGACAATGAGGAAGCTCAAAGCATCTGTTTTCCTTCTACTAGAAACAAAAATTCCCAACCAGGGGTCTAAACAATGACAAGTTTCTTTCACTTGGCGAGAAAAAAAATAAAGCCCAGAGGTGGGCAGTCTGGGCTGCTGTGGCAGCTCGGCCATGTCCCCAGATCCTCCTTGTTTCCCATTCTGGCCTCCTTCTCAAGATGGCGGCCAGAGGTCGGGGAGGAAGGGGGAACCCCAGGGACTAGGAGCCCCGAGACTTGCACCTGAGTCTCATTGGCCAGAGCAGAGGCCTGCAGAGGATGCTGGGAAATGTAGGTTTTTAGGTCAAAAGACGGAAGCTTTATCTTCATGATAACATATTTCGTCATCACTTTTTAATATACAGTGAGGACAACAGCTGCATTTACATTTATTCACTCACAGATGTTTGTTTGAAGTGCCAGCCGTGGGTCAGGCACAGAGCCAGCTGTTGGGTATATAGTGGTGACTAGACAAGGGTCTGTCCTCACACGGGTCACTTGGGGGCTACGTGCCGAGCACCTGATAGTGATTCCTCCCTTTAATTCTCCCAACAGCACTGGGAAGTAAGCACTATTTTCCCCATCTTATGGACAAGTAAACGGAGTCTCTGAGAAGCTAACGATCTATTCAAGGCTTATATAAGAGAGTCAGAATTCAAACCCATGTTGGTTTACTTTAAAACTTCGGCTCTTTACAATTTTTCCACTCCTTGCTGTGCCCAGTGCCTGGGACCTGCCCCTCAGAAATGCTGACTTAATTGGTTGGAGGGGTAGAGCCTGGGCATCTGTGTACTTGAATTACCTTATTTAGCCCTCACAGCAACTGGAGATGGTATTTTTCTCTCTGTTTAAAATTGGGGAAACTAAGATCCAGAGAGGTAGACTCACTTGCCCAAAGTCACACAGCAAGTTCACGGTGGAACTGGGATGTGTGTCCACATCTCTTTACCTTCTCCAAAGAGCTGTCCTTGGCTCCATAAGAAGATCGCTTCCATAAAGTTGGGGGATACACTAGCCAACCCCTCTGCCCCAGCCAGCCCAGAAACCTCCCTGGGAATTTGTGTGCCCGAGGGGCGGGGCACCACGTGGCAGCCGGGTGATAAAGGGCCGGGCCAGGCCAGGATGTGCAGCGGAAGCCCAGCCCGCTGAAGGCAGAGGTGTGGCTGGGCCCAGGTCGGGGCAGGACGTGGGGATGCACTTTTTCCCCAGCACAACAAGCTGTGGGTTTCCTCCTCCCCAGCTGAGCCCTGCCTGATATGTCAGGCCCAGAATGGGTCCCTAGCGAGGGACTGGAGGGCTGGCAGGCGGGCAGGGGCCCAGGGCCAGTCCCCGGAGGAAGTCACGTGGTGGGGGTCACAGGCCTGACCCAGGAACGGTGGAGGGAGGGAGATATTTCAGGCCTGAGAGGAAGGGCCCAGCCCACGAGATGAATCACCAGGGACAGATTATCCTGAGGAAGACCTTGGGGGTGGAATTGTGATAAGCCCCCTCCTCCCAAGGTGACCGGAGCCCACGTCAGTGATCAGTGAGGCCACATGTGGCTCGAGCACTCAGCTGTGTCTAAGAATAGTTCCAGGTGCTTTCCAGAAGAGGCTTTTCGGTGACCTTACGCCATGAGGATGAACACCTCCACATTCGAGATGAGGAAAAAAAAAAAAACCAGAGACTTGGGGATAAGTCACTCGTTCAAGGTCACACGGGCAGAGGTGGGATCTGAAGTGGGAGTCTGCCTGTCTGTTGCCGCCAGCTCCTCCCAAAGCAGGGAGCTCCTGCCCTCCCGTTCCCGCCGCTCCCGGCCTGGCTGTGAAGTCTCACAAAACCACAGGCTCTCGGCTCCTCATGGCAAACCAGGCCTCGAGTCTTATGCTTGCTTCTAGAAGAGGCACTAGACTTGTCCAAACCCCTTGATGTCCAAATGGGAAGGGTGGAATCCAGAGGGGGCAAAGGGGATCTTGATGCCACTGAACTCCAAGCTCCCCATTCCCCCACCCACACTATAGTTAGTGTAAAATGGCCTCGTAATGACTCTAAGCCCCAGTTCAGTGGAAAATCCCATGTGATGGCCCACCTACGAGCTCATAAACCATGACGGTCCTTGGAAACCAACAGGGACAGTGTTTCTCGAATTTGAGAAAGCTGTCTGTGTGCTCCTCCCCTGCACCAAATGGTGGCTTGACCAATTTTTATTACAGGCATACCTCGTTTTATTATGCTTTGCAGATATTGTTTTCGTTTTGCTTTTACACATTGAAGGTCTGTGGCAACCATGCGTTGAGCAAATCTGTCAGTGCCAGTTTTCCAACAACATTTGCTCAGTCTGTGTCTCTGTGCTCCATTTTGGTAATTCTCGAAATATTTCAACTTTATTATTATATTTGTTAAGGTAATCTGCGGTGCGTGATCATCGGTGTTATGGTTGCAAAAAGATCATGACTCACTGAAGTGTCGGTTGATGGTTAGCATTTTTCAGCAGTAAAGTATTTTTAAATTAAGGTGTGTACTTTTTTTAGACATAATGCTTTTGCACACTTAGCAGACTATAGTATAGTGTAAATGTAGCTTTTATATGCGCTGGGAAACCAAAAAATTCTTGTGACTCGCTTTATTGTGATATTTGCGTTACTGTCTGGATTTTCAGTGGTCTGGAACCGAACCCACAGTAACTCAGAAGTCTACCTGTATTCCATTGTTTAATATACACTATCATAAAACTAAGTACAGGCTCTTCTAAAATCAGCAAGTTCCAGATTAAATATAGACAACTACAAGCAACACAGAGACAAACTCAAGCAGGGAACTCAGCGGAGGGTGGCCCTCGGTCAGAAAGCTGACATCCCGATAGTCCAAGGTACGTGGATGTTAGATTCACACTGAATTGAAATGACAGTTTAAAAATTCTCACTCTTGGAGCCTTGAGCCAGTCTCTGGAAAACTAAGGGTCTGCAGATGTCCCTTTTGGGGAGATGCAGACTTAGGGCAGCCACGCCTGGCCCCATGTCTGAGCTGGAGAAATCAAGGCCCAGAGAAAGTGGGGACCCACTCTTCCCTTCTCTGATCCCTCTGACCCCCCATCAGCTGCTTTCCCGTTGGTTTGACGAAGAACTGTGAACCTGCCACTACTGTCCTCGAATGCCAGGGGCTCACCTGAAGTAAAGTAAGCTGCGCTCCCTGAGAGAGGTCTGAGCACAGTGGCCACCATTCAGTAGGGATGGCACTGAGGGAGGATGGGCGCTGCGTTAGGACTGGGCGCAGAAGGGTTCCCCGGAGGCCTAGCTCCCCAGACGTGGCCGGCACCTGGGGAGCTGGTTAAAACCAGAGAGGTGACAACCTCCTTCAGGAAGTCCAGGAGGGGGACCTGGGCATCTTTTTATTTTTGTAACTAAGTTATCCTGATGCCACGGAAGTTTGAGAAATACTGACTTAGATGACCTTTAAGATTCCTGAAGGTCCTTAAGGGCTGGATTCCAATATACGTGTTATCACCATTATCATCGTCAAGTAGCTGTCATATGTCGCATGCATGGTATATAACAGACACTCTGCTAAATGCTTCACACGTACGACTGCATGTAATTCATGAGGTAGCCTTATTATAATCATCCCAGTTTACGGAGGAGGAAGCCGAGGCTGAGGGAGGTTAATCACTTCGCTAAGGTCACACAGCAAGTGGCTGAGTCAGGACTCAAGGCTGGACCTGCTGCCCCAACGCCCTCAGCAGCGTTTCACATCTGACCCTGCCTCAAGCTGGCCGTGTGTCTTCGGAGCCTCCTGTAGCTTCTTCAGTATTCAGTCTCCTCAAGTATGGAATGGACAGTCTCTTGCATCCTTTGTGCTCCACGATCTCTGTCCCAAATCTGCAAACAGGCCTTTTGGGTTTTCTGCTTAGGTGGGCAGTCAACAGGACTTTGGCAGCAGGAGCGAGGTGCTGCTTTTCCAGGCCTGATGCCCACGTTCCAACTCCTCCTGGTCAGGATGCTTCTGCCCTACCGTCCTGGCCCCCTGTTTTCAGCACTGAATCACTCACCGGAGAGTGGGAGGGCTGGGATGTGGATGAAAACAGTGTGGAGGCCCCCATTCCTGGTAGGGGTGGGGAGATGGGGAGGGGGAGACAGAAAGGGAATTGACAGTTAACTATTAAGCACTGACTGTGTGCCAGGCACCCAGCTAGGTGCTGGGCAAGGGACTTAGCCACTCAGCAGCTCAGTTTTCTCTTCTGGAAAATGAGGGTGTTATAAGGAGTAAATGAGACCCTCTCAATTAGTAATTTTCCGGTGATCATCCACTGAGGTCTGACCACGTGCCAGCCATCGTCCTGGGAAATGCAGCAGTGAAGTGACAACTATGCCTACCTCACAGGGCCAGTAGTGCAGGGGAAAACAGACACAAATAAGTCAACAAATAAACATGCCATGTAAAGCTGGGGGTGGTGACAATGAATGCTAGAAAGAGAAATAAAGCCAGGGTAAGAGGTGTCTAGAAAGTGCCGTGAGGGGCAGGATGGATGCTCGGGGACTAGCTGGATGGAGTGACCACTGATAAAACTATGTGGGAGAAGAGTGCTTCCAGGGGGCAAAGACACAGAAAGGGTCCAATGGGGGGGCCTGGCACATAGCAGGGTCTCAGTAAACGGTGCTGGCCTAGCTCTGAGGGAAGGGCGGCTCCTTATTGTACCAGATGGCCCATCTCTGTTGCTGCCGCTCCCAGCCGTGGGAGTGTGGCCTGCAGGCCCCCTTCTCGTCCCATGTGCTCCCGTCCTGGGAGAGAGGACCTGGGGGGGAATCCACAGCCCTGAGACAGGAGAAGAGGGAGGAAGAGCTTCCATGGGAGGGGCTGCACCACACCCACCGGTCTGACCCACAGCGGGGGCTCCCCCAGCGGACACTGCTGAGTCAGTCCCAAGGGGGCCAGGTGCCAGGCAGCCACAAACTAACGGAGGCTCGCTTGCTTGGAAAACCCACATGGGACTGTCACTGCCCTCCCTGCTCACGTACAGGTGACATGGACGAGGAAGAAACAAAAGAGGCCCAGAACGGAAGGCAGGGCCCCTGCAGCAGCGAGCGCTGTGAAGGAGCCGGACGGGCAAAGGGATAGGAGGAGGCTGGTGAGGAGGCCACTTGAGGTTGAGTGGCCTGGGCAGGTGGCTCTGAGGAGGTGACATGTAGCAACTCCTTTGAAGCCATGCAGAGTAGTGACAAAGGAGAATGTCACTCTCTTGGCTCCCACACGAGAGCTCTGCCCCACACCCCACAGCCCTGTGCTCCTTCACGCTGGAAAGGCCCGCACTTTCACGACAGGCTGCCCCGGGCAGCAGGTCGCTGGGGGCCTGGCTCTCAGGAATCTCCATGCACGTCCCCCTGCTCCCAGCTGCTCCAAATACTGCAGCCATGCAAGCCTCCCCTCTGATTTGGGTTGCTGACCTTTTCCTATAAGCCCAAATGAAGGCAGAGACTGCCTTAAACACGACGTCCTTTCCTGATCGGTGGTGTCACCAAGAGGTGGCTGTGGCCTCCCCATCAATTGAATGTCCCAAATGCATCCATGGCCCTCACCGTGCTCCAGGCAGCCTTCTAAGCACTTTACCTTAGCATCTCAAACCTCACAACCACCCTCGGGAGGTAGAATCTGTTACCACCCACAGTTTACAGACGAGGCAAGGAGACATGTAAGGAGCTCTCCCAAGGTCACAGAGATAAACGTGGACCCAGCTTACAGCCCACACTTAGAGCAGTGTCTGGCAAGCAGCCGACCCAGTGTGTTAATACCTGCTAATGCCAGTCTTGGGATCCAAGCAGCCGCTCTCTGCGTCCAGCAGGGGGCACCAAAGCCCCCAGCCCCAAGCCCCGCCCCAGGCCCGCTAGGGGTGGCTGAAAGGGAAAGCCGCTGAAGAGGGGATCTTTGAACGCCAGGGAGCTGAGTGTGGCCCCTTCTCAGTCCTTGCCTCCCCTGCAGGGTCTGACCCTGCAAGCTCCTTGCTCCTCCCCTGCTTCTCTCAGGGGCTCCCAACCGGTTCCTGAAGCTCCGGCTCCCAGCTTGCTCTTTACACCACGCCCAGCCCCTGTGGCTCCTGCACAGCACCCCATCCCCGCCTCGGCTTGACGACTGCCCACTTCTAGCTGTGGAGACCCCGGGCACCCTCCCTCCTGCGCGCCCGGCACACACGTGCCCCTGTCCCTTCTGTGACCCGCAGACACACCCAACTCGGCACCTCCAAAACCAAGTTCATGGGCCTCAGACCAGCTTCTCCTGGGTTGTCCTCATCAGCCACACTGGTCCTGTCCTGGGGCTTCCTCACCCTGTCTACCCTGCCTTCACACCACCTCCGGTCCACCCACTTCTCTCCTTGACTCTTGTCCGGGCTGGGCCTTTTCTCCCTGGATAACTAAGACCTTCTGCCTCTCTTCTGCCCCCTTCTACTGGTCCCATAACAGTTACCATGAGCCTTCTGAAACACAAATCAGATGCCATCACCCGCCTGTGACCCTTTCTGAGAAGGCCCAAACTTATGAATACGCTCTGAATGTATCCCCAGACCCTCTCTTGGGCCTCATCTCTACAACCCGCCCCCACTCCGTTCCTCCATTCTCCAGGCCTGCTTCCCCCGGCTCCAAAAACTCTACCTGGTTCACACCAACACATTTCTTCCGGATCCCAGTTTAGGTATACCTCCTCCAGGAAGCCTTCCCTGACGCCCCATGCTGGATTTGGAGCCCCCTTCTCTGTGTTCCCACAGTTCTCTGTGTGTCCCCCGTCTTGAGGCCCGATACCGTTTCTATTGCAATGGCCTAAGTCTCTCTTCTCCAGGAGGTGGGCGGCGTAATTGAGGGGCTTAGAGCAGACGCTAAAGCTGAAAACTCTCTAGGTTCAAATCCCAGGTGTGCCAGGTACTGGCTATGGGAGTTTGGGAGTATATTCAATCCCTCCACGATTCATTTTTCCCATACTGTAAAATGATGATAATTCTGACAACCATTGTATTAGGTAGAAGACTAACACCTATCTCATAGTATTGTTAGAGGACTAAATGAGTTAATACACTGGCGCTCTTACTGACAGCAGCCGGCACGTAGCACGTGCTACCTATACTGATCATTAAGTTGGTCCTCGAACTCGTTGCTTCTGGAGGGCAGACTCTGAATTTATTTGATCCACTGTTACGTCTCCAGCACCTGCTCCAACATCCTGGTCCTGAACATCCCCTAGCATTCGTGACATGAACGCATCTCTGGTCTAAGTATGACAGCGCATGTAGAAAAGAAAGAGAACACGTCAGTGATGTTCCGGAGGCAGACTGCTCAGGGCTGGGAGAAAGACAGGAGGAAGAAGATGGCCAGGAAAGACCTGTGACTTTGCTCCAAATCCTGGGTGGCTCCGTCCCCGCCCCAGTCACTCACTGCCACCTCTCTCCACGCAGGAACCCCAGCCAGCATGGGGGACATTGCGGCTTCCTCGCTTGTCTCTCTCTCCCTCTGCCCCTCCCCACTGACTCCTTCCAAGTCCCATCAGAGCTGCTCACGTGCCAGCCTCCTCCCTCCTGTCTGCACCCCACGTCCACCCTAGTTGTTCCAGTTACAATTGCTATGCAACAAGGGACCCCAAGACACAGTGGCATAAAATAACCATTGCATTATACTCCCAGGTTATGGGGCTCGGAGCTTGGGCAGGGCACACTGGGATGACCACAGAAGCCACTGTTCACAGTGCCTCGGCCGGGAAGATGGGAAGACACGATGGTTGGTGGCTGGGCTCTTCTAGAGGCTTCTTCACCCACACGTCTGGCACCTGGGCTGGGGTAATTCCAAGGTGAACCTCAACGGGGACGGTGGACTAGAACGCCCCCCAGGGCCTCTGCATGTGCCTGGGCTTCCTCACAACATGGCAGCCTGCAGATTCTTCCCCTGGTGGCTCAGGGCTGCAGAGCACTGTTCCAGGCAACAAGACAGAAGGGGCGTTGTGGTGTCACTCTGTCACCTTACCGGTCACCTTACCAAGCCCCCACCGGCCTGCCCAGACTCAAGCAGGGAGACACGGAGGACCCGCCTCTCACTGAGGGGCCACACAAAGTGAAGCCACCCATGTCTGGTACCTGCACCACAGGGTAGCCTCCCCTCTGCTCTGTCCCACTTTGCCCAGCCCTCTGCATGCCCCCGTGGACTCTCCACAGGGCAGCCTTTGAACATACAAGTCACATGAGTCCCCTTTTCTTTGATCCCTCCAACGTCTTCCTGCCAAACGCTGTGCTGAAAGCTGAGCTCCGCACGTGCCCACACAACTCTGTGGGATCCGCATGCCCCCATCTCCTCCTTGGGGCCCGCTGCCCTTCCTTCTCTTTCTGGAGCAGCCCCTGGCCCTCCTGGGGCCCCGCCCACCTCTGAGCCTTTGCACTGCCTCCTCCTTCGTGCGCTGCTGGGCCCTTGGCTCCCGTGTCCTTCAGGCCACCTCCTCACATCTAAAATCAACCCTCCAGCCCCAGTAGTGCCTCTCCCATCACTCTGCTTTATTGTCTGCACTTGCCCCTGTGATGTCTCAAATGATACATTTGTTTACTTCTGGTCTGCCTCTTCCACCAGCTCCGAGAGCAGGACGTTGTCCTTGTTCCTCATAGTATCCACGGTGCCCACCCTGGTGCCTGGCACAGAGATCTGTGGAATGGGAATGAAGGCAAGAATAGTGGTTTTCAGGGAACGTGTATGATTTTTTTTTTTTTTTTTTCCGGCTGTGCCATGCGGTTGTAGGATCTTAGTTCCCCAGACTGCGGGATTTTAGTTCCCCCAACCAGGGGTCGAACCCGAGCCTCCAGCAGTGGAAGCGCGGAGTCCTAACCACTGGACCGCCAGGGAAGTCCCCACGTGTGTGTAATTTAGAAAAGCAATTCAGAAGTAATAGCCCTGTGGAGGGGGCTGTTAACTAGAGTCAGGCACGCCTTGTTTCCAATCTGGCGCTGCCATTCACCAGCTGGTGACTGTGGGAAAACACCTTTGCGCCCCTGAGCCTCGATTTCTTCAGCTGAAACTTGAGTCCAACCGCCCCCTAGCTCACTGGACTGGGGTGTCTGTCACAGGAAAGGATCAGGACCTCTGGTCAGCCTGGACGCTGTCCCCGGGAGCGAGGCGGAGCTGCACCGCCCGTCTCGCCCGCCAGGTGTCGCCGCGAGAGCGCGCTGAGCAGCCGGCTGCGCCCGGAGCCTTACGGCTACTCGGGCGCCCCACGTCTGGGGTGCGTGCGGGGCATCCAGGCCTCAGCCCGACTCCGACTTTCCTCTAGGAGCGGGACTCCACAGGAGGCTGTCTCACCTGGGCACCCACCTGACTCCCCGCCTCGAATAGACGGGGGCGGGGAGGAATACTCTGAGCCAGTCGTCCCCGCTCCGCCAGTAGCCCTGCGTAAGGGGGCGCCCTCCCCTGAAGCTGGGCTGGAAGCCAAGGGGAGGGAGGAACCTGGGTGCGCCCTAACACCCCACAGGTCCGAGCGCTCGGCCGGGCCGCGGCGACGGGGAGGCAGGCCAGGGCGAGAGGGTTCTCGGCTGAGCCCCGATTCCCGCCAACCCGAGGGCAGTCCCTGCGCGTCCGCTCGCCCCGCAATTTACGAGTTAGCGTCGGGTGGAGCCCCTCCGGACTCCCACTGCCCCGGACCCAGCTCGGCGCCCCGGAGCCGGGAGGGGGCGCCGCGGGAGCGCGTGGGGCAAGCGCGAGCGCGCTGGGAGCAGGCGGCCCTGTCCCGCGGGCG
>NW_020175040.1:406851-465483 GCF_003031525.2 Neophocaena asiaeorientalis asiaeorientalis
CCGCGCTCGCTCCTCCCTCCCTCCTCCCGCTCCGTGGCTCCCGCGCTCCCGGCGAGGCTCAGGCGCCGAGCGCGCGGACGGGCGCACGACAGACGGCCCCGGGAAGCCTCGGCCCGCGCCTCCCGGGCGGGCTATGTTGATTGCCCCGCCAGGGCCGGCCCGCGGGATCAGCACAGCCCGGCCCGCGGCCCCGGCGGCCAGCGGGGACTATGAACCGGAAAGCGCGGCGCTGCCTGGGCCACCTCTTTCTCAGCCTGGGCATGGTCTACCTCCGGATCGGGTAAGGGCCGCTCGCACCTCCTGCACGCGCGTCCCGGCAAAGTTGGCGTGGCTTGGGGAGGGGTTGCGTCGCCCGCGAGCCACCGCCGGCCGCCAACTTCCTTGGCTCCTCAGAGACGCCGGGTGGGCGCGGTGCGGGAGCGGTGGGCGCACAAAGGCCCCCCTCGGGCGGGAGCCCCAGGGGCGCGCACAGCTCCAGAGACACGGGCAGGGGGACTGGCCGTCCTGAGAACGCCTGAGGCTGGAAGACCCCCAAACCAAGGACAGCCAGTAGGGACGCTCCAGCTTCGGGGACTCTGAAGAGGGCTAGCCGCTGCAAAGGTCATCGTCTCCCAAGGACCCTTCAGACCAGGGCATGGGAACAGCAGGTCCAGCGGGAACACCCTGCCGGGACCACAGCCGCTCGCAGGGAGCTCAGCCCCCAGAGCCCGAAAGGAACTCTGTACACAGAGGCGAGGGCACAGCCGCTCCTAGTACAGGGCAGTCCCCGGGCGGCAGGCGGGGCCGGTCCGTGAACAGGGAACAGGTACCCGGAGGGAGGGACGTTCGCTGGCAAAAACACAAACCGCTCCTCAGAGCCTTGGCACCACCCGGTTTCCAAGGACCCTCAGACTCCCGGAGCCCCATCCCAGGCGAAGGGGACAGCGCCAACCACCCTAACAGACGCACACAAAGGTAGAACTAGAGATGGCCCGAGACACCCAGGGAGACAAGCTCGCAGAGCCAGCGCCAGAGAGAGGCGGGACACCCCGCCCCCTAAAACTGGGCACCCAAGGCGGCCAGCTTGCTCGCGGAGCAGCCCTCCCTGCCTCACGCCAGCCTTTCTAGGAGGTGGGGCCGGGGCGGCGCGCTGGCTGGAAGGTGGGAGGGGGCGGCTCGGGACGCGTCTTGGAGCTGCATATGCGCGGCCAGTCACCCTTTGTACTTCGGAGATAATGCGCGTGAGGCACAGGAGGTGGGGGCGGGGGCTTTAGGGATGGGTAGAGGTTCTGACGCTCAAGGGCCACCTTGCCAGGTTTCACGCAACCTGCTCCCCAGCTCCGCTCGGGGAGAGGTCGGACTGCAGGGGCTGCGGCGATGGTGTGTGTGTGGTGGATCCTTTGTGTTTTGTCACTACCACTCCCCCGTTTCCCCACCCCGCGGCTCTGGCGTGGGGATTTCTCAAGTTGACCGGCCGTGGCGGCCAGCAGGTGCGCACAGAGCGGACCAAGCGGCTGCCAGCCCTGACCGCGGGCCGAGACGCGACCGCGGGCGGAGAGGCGGCTGCGAGGCTCGCGCGCTGCCTGCCTGCCGGTGTGTTTTAAGTGTTATTGATTCGCCCGCATCTGGGTGGCTTTCTTTTTTTTCCCCTGCTTTAATCTTCATCTTGGCCCGCGCCCCGCCGTCCCGCGCGCATCCAGCATCCAGGAAGCCGGTGGGGCTGATTGGCGCTGGCCGCGTGCGGCTTTATCTCCTTTTTAATTAGAAACGGGGCGGAGGGACCCGGGAGGGGAGAGAGAAAGGGAAAACAACAGAAAATAACTCCTCTGGCCGCCCCGCCCGCCCGACCTCCCGCCGGCGGCGCCGAGACCTCATAGTCCCCGCAGGGGCCCAGCTGCCCGGAGGGAGGGCGCCGGCCTTCCGCCCCGCTGCCGCCCTTTGGGGTGGGGAGAGGGCCAGGTCGGGAGGAGTTGCAGGGTGGTTTGGGGCCAGGCCCTGCTGCTGCTCTCTGTACCTCGGGTTATCCATCTGTAAAATGGGCATGGGAGGCCTTTTGGTTCCTCGGATGGATGGCAGGGCACCTGTGGTATTCTTATTTTTTCTGGATAGTTCAAGTGACTCAAGCACTAGCCTTTTTGTAACAGTCAGATGCAATAATAATAACCACCACAGCAGCTCATTTATTGAGTACTCACTGTGTACCTGATACGTTCAGAGCACTTCCCATGTTTTGACACATTTAATTTTTCAGCAGCCCTATGAGGTGAGGTCCAGTTCATATCCTCATTTTAGCAATGGGAAAACTGAAGTACAGAGAGGGGATGTAACTTGCCCAAGGTCACACAGCTACTAGGTGAAGGAAGCTTAGATGGCACCCTAGACCTGAGCTCTTAGCTGCGAGACTATGGTGCCTGTGCATTTTTTACCGCAATATATAGTTTGGCTCTCTGCTGGTGTAGGGATTTCCTGGTGGTCAACTAGGTGTCGACAGGTTCCTCCTGACTTGTGGCCAGAACATCTCCACTTGACCTCCTCTTTCTGTGCTGCGTCTTCCTGAAACATTTAAAACATCCTAGCTCCCTGTTAGACTCTCTTTGAGTGGCTGAGACGAATGACTGAGAGCTCTTGCTAGGGTCCTGTTTTAGATCCATCACCTGCTAGCCTCCAGGCCTCAACCTCGGTGAGCCTCGGTTCTCAGCTAGGCAAAGTGGATATGTTAAACGGAGATGGTGATTCCTGCCCTATAGGGCTGTTTCGAAAGGCCGACTGGTCTAGAGTTAGTGGTAGCACCTGCCCTACTGCATTTGCATATAATAGGGATGCTGCAGAAGTTCCCGGATGCAGTCAAGGCATAACTAGGGGCACCTGCTGTGTAATAGGCAGTGACATTTTTGAAGCTCCACAATCCATTTAGCAAGCCCAGCAGACAGCCTCCCTGTCCTCAAGGAGCTGATGGTCTAATGAGAAAGACAGGTGATAAAAAAGCAAGCACACAGGTTAAAAACAAACACGTACATTAAAACATTTCAGAAGACCATGAGTAATCAAGAGTATTAAGTAAACAAAACAGATTGTGATGGAAAGTTAGGAGGGATGGGGTGGAGAGGCAGGTTCCCTTAGGTGGGATGGTCGGGGAGGGGACCCTTGAGGTTACTTGGATGATGGCAAGAAGCCAACCGTGTGAAGGTCAGGGGGTGAGAGAGCTTCCAGGGAGAGGGACCACCTGCCCGAGGCAGGAAGAGGGCTGGTGTGTGGCAGGAGCGGCAGTTATGTGCTTCGAGAGGAGTGGGGTCACCTCAGCTCTTGTGGTGTTGGTCAGGGGACCCTCGCCTTGAGAAATCCCAATTCCAGAACAACTTCCCACAGCTGAGCCTGGACTGGAAAGACGAGGCAATTAGCCCAGCGGCTGACCATGGCCCATGTAAATGGGATCTCATTATTATAACCAGAGTGAGGTCTTCTCTTTCAAAGGGTGCTTGATGACCTTTGAAGGATTATGCAAAAGGAAGCTCCAGACAAGTGGGCCATCTTTGTGTAACGGGAGGGCTAGCTGCATTGTCAGGGCTACCACTGGAGCCTCTTTGGGGTTATCTTGATATTAGGAAATGGGCCCACCCTCAGGCCAGATACCCACAAGCCACACTGACGCCTCTCTTTCCCTTGTACCCTTCCCCAGCCCTCCCATCGGCTCCACCTCATCCATCAGCGAGCTGGGTTGCCTCCATCTGCGGCCACCCAGGCCAAGCCACCTCTGGCCTGCCCACTCTCCCTGCTGTTGTTCTGGAGCCCTGTAGCCCTCTCCCCCCTGGGGCTGGAGGCATGGGATCCTGTCAGTAACCTGCTTCCAGCCCTTCAGTGCTTCTTGATGTACCGAGATAGATCAGCCCTGAGCCCTCTCCTCTCCCCAGACCCCGCCCCCCCCCCACCGAGCCCTGGTTCTGCATTGGGTTCTGTGGGTTCTTTCTGTTCCTTGGCGATCCCAAGCTTGTTCCCTTCCCAGGACTTTGCATCTTCTGTTTCCTCTGCCCAGAATACTCTTCCCCAGACCTTCCCATGGCTGGTTCCTGACCATTCGGGTCTCTGCTGCACTGTTACCTCCTCAGGGAGGCCCTCCTTGACCACTCATGCTAAAGCGGCCCCTCTCCCTTCCCTCCCAGACCCACCACTACTTGTTATCACAGCATCTTCATTTATTTTCTTTGTAGTGCATGTCATTGAATGTTGTGTTGTGTTCATTTGAGACATTTGCATGGTCTCCCTCCATAGCCCCTCGAAGTTAGGGCCTTGCCTGCCTCCCAGCATGGTGCCTGGGAGCCTGGTACCCTGATAGGTGCCTAGTACGTACCTGTGAATGAGTTGGGAAGACAGGAACCTTGCTGCGATAGTCATAAGCGTCCTCTAGGCCAGTTATACCTGGAGTGGGATACACGTATTCCATTGGCACGCAGGAAGGAAATACTACAACTTTTATTCACAGTTGCTTTTTAAAGATTTTTTTAAAATAAAACATATACATACATACAATATGTCGTCCATATATAACATGTCTGAACAGTTTTTGTTTTTTAATCAACATCTGTGCACCCATCCCCCTTTCAGAGGCAAACGCTACGTGAAACTTGGTGGTTACCTTTGCAGTTTTACCACCCAGAGATGACCCCTAAACAGTGCAGTTCCATTTTGCATGATTTTAAACTTCATCTCAATTGAATTCTCCCATAGATGCATAGGCAACTGGCTTAGTTCATTTGACAGTATGTTTGTGACACGCATCGTCTTTCTTTGTGTCTAAGAAAGAAATTAAGCCTCACTAATATTGAATATACACATGGTACAAGTACCGATGGGAATTATAAATGAGTGAACGTGGGTTGGGGGTGCAGTATCAAAAAAGTTGAGAGACCCGTGCTGGGAGCAGTAGCAGGGGGAGGGCAGGGCTGGACGCCTAGGGAGGGCCTGTAGGTGTGCCCCCCACCTTGCTGGCCTAACGCCCCATCTCTCTGTGTCCCCTGCTCCAGTGGCTTCTCCTCGGTGGTAGCTCTGGGCGCGAGCATCATCTGTAACAAGATCCCAGGCCTGGCTCCCAGACAGCGGGCGATCTGCCAGAGCCGGCCCGACGCCATCATCGTCATAGGAGAAGGCTCGCAAATGGGCCTGGACGAGTGTCAGTTTCAGTTCCGCAATGGCCGCTGGAACTGCTCGGCGCTGGGGGAGCGCACCGTCTTCGGAAAGGAGCTCAAAGTGGGTATGTGCTCACCCAGACACCCCAAGCGGGGTCTTATAAACTATGGGGAGACCAAATTGCCTCGGGAGTGCTCTGGGACCCCCTTCTCTGCTGCAGGCTAGAACGCCCTAGATGAGGGATCCTGCAGGTGCCACAACTTGAATTTAGGTCTGCTGATGAGGGTCAGCTCTCCAATTGGAATCCACCACCAACTGTTCCCAGTAGAGTTGCACACCAGCAGCCAGTGGCCCAAATGCTAACTGGCGGATACAGCACTGATACTGTTTTTTAAATTGAAGCCCAAATTTAGAAACTATCTGTTTCGCCTAAAAATATGGACTTCTGGCTTCTTTGGAAAAATTGGCAGATCTACGGAGAGCTTACACCTGTGCCCACTTAGTTACTAATGGGCTACAGCTGAGAACACAGCGCCCTTTAGGTGGAACCTGGGCAGCCCGTTCACTGCCACAGCCCCCACCCTTCTGCATTGCCTTGCCTGGCCACTGTGGGCATTTGAATTTCCAACCCCTGTTTTATGGGAATGGTGTAAAAGCCTGGTGGAAAGGGCACGGGAACAATGTTGGTTGCCAGGAAGCCCCGGTCGATGTGGGGAAGGCCATGTTGTATGTCTTCTCGCTTGTATGCGTCTGGACTGGGGGGCCGGAAACCCTGCAGCCTCACTGCTGAATCGAGCAGTGAACGTCCCTGAAAGTCGGGTCTGCCTCAGGTCCCTCGGCTGCAGTGGTTCACCCAGCCTGCTCGACTGCTCACAGGGCACCCCTGGGTTCTCTGTCTCCTTCAGCCCCGACATCAGCAAATCCAGTTCATGTTGAAAAGATCCACCCCAAGTCTGGCCACTGCTCCATGCCCTCACTCGCTCCCCCTCGGGTCACACAGGTGGCACCTCCCAGCCTCCGGCCATCCTGCAAACCCTCCTGCCGGCAGGGTTGTCCTTTGTAAGTGGAAATCAGATCCTGTCATTTCCCTGCTTAACCTCCTTGGGAGGCTCCCCCTGGCCTCAGAATGAAATCCCAACTTCTCACTGGTCCGCCGCTGCCCTCTGTCCTCATCCGCTCCCATCTTCCTGTCCCCCTTGCCCACCCAGCCTCATGCTGTTTCCCAAGCACACGGCACTGTTTGGGTCCTGCTTGGGGGCCTCGGCTCCACGCATTCCTTCTGCCTGGTATCATCTCCCACCATCCTGGGCACCTTCCCTTGTGGTTGCTGTGGTTTTCCTGCCTTCTCCTGCTCACACCCATGCCCCCTGTTTCTGGGACCCAGGCCTGGGCTCTGGTGTTATTTTGAGCTGTGTCTTTGTTGACATATGAGATGTTACATATGGGGAGACTGAGGCCCAAGGTCAGCAAAAAGTGAGTGGCAGGTTCTCCTAGGACTGGGCGGATCCCAGTATCACTCGCAGTCCTGGAGTAGCTAGCCTGTTGGTGGCATTGTGATAATGCCTGCCAGGGTGCAACAGGAGGGCTCCAGTGCAGGGAGTCCTGGGATGAAGGAGTCCCTGCTGTCCAGAAGCCCCCAGCTGCCCAGAGTTGTAGGATTGAGGGATCCGTTGCAGGCTGAGGCGGGGGAATACCGCCAGTATGCACCACCAGTTTATTTATTTATTTATTAAAAAATTTTAAAATTTTAATTAATTAATTTATTTTTGGCTGCGTTGGGTCTTTGTTGCTGTGCGTGGTCTTTTTCTAGTTGCGGTGAGTGGGGGCTACTTGTCGTTTCACTGTGTGGGCTTCTCGTCGTGGCGTCTCTTGTTGCAGAGCATGGGCTCTAGGCATGCGGGCTTCAGTAGTTGTGGCTCGTGGGCTCAGTAGTTGTGGCTCGCAGGCTCTGGAGTGCAGGCTCAGTAGTTGTGGCACTCGGGCTTAGTTGCTCCGCGGCATGTGGGATCTTCCCAGACCAGGGCTCGAACCCGTGTCCCCTGCATTGGCAGGCGGATTCTTAACCACTGTGCCCACAGGGAAGCCCCCACCAGTTTATAATACCAGTATACACTGAGCAGGAGCAGAGGCCTGGGGCAAGGAGCATTCTTTGAGAGGAGGACCTGGGTAGGATGGCCTCAGGGGATTTAAGCAAACAGAGGCGCCAAGAAAACCCCTGGGATTGCGATGCTAGACAGCAGGCCTGCGGGACCTGGAAGGGAGTGGGAGCCAGAGCCTGGAGGTGTGTGGGGTCACGGCTCGCAGTTTCTATTTCTAGGTGGTAGGAGATAACGGGGAGCTTTGAGCAGGGGCATGACTGCCAAAGTAAGGTTGCACTATGTGAAATTGCCACAAGTCAGTGGTTTTAGGCCCACAGAAATAACAACATTATGTGATTCAATCTAATGGGAATTCTGGAAGAGTCATTAAAGAGTGGGTACAGAATTCATTCATTCACTCACTCATGCGTTCACCAAAAATTTCTCCGGTGCTCTCTGTGGCTGGAGGCTGCTCTTTCAGCCTCTGTGGTCAGGGAAGGCCTCTGGATTTGTGAGGGAGGTGTCTGGGGGAAGACAGAGAGGGGACGGCAGGTGCAAAGGCCCTGAGGCAGGAATGTGCTTGGTGGTTTGACAAACAGCACGGAGGCCGGCGTGGCTGGAGTACAGAGAGACTCAGAGGTCAGAGAAGGAGCCAGGAGGCAGACATTGTGGCACCTGTCAGGCCAAGTCCGGGGTTTGGATTTTCCTCTGGTGAGCGGAGGGGCAAGTGTGGGAGTGAGGAGTCTGGTCCAGTCTTCCAGGCAGAAGGTGGCAAAGTGGTAGCAGTGGAGACCCATTTTGGCCGTGAGCTGCCAGGATAGAGCGAGACTGCCAATCTGGAGGCTGGTTAGGAAGGAGTTACCCTGGTCTGGGTTTCTCAGGTGGTGGCAGTGGGAGCAGAGGAAGGGGAGGTCAAGATGAGACCCCTGCGAGTCTGAGGAGTCACTTCCCCTCTGAGCCTTGGCTTCCGCGTGTGTAAATAGGCAACCTGCTCCAGGACAGCAAGAAGCAAGCCTCAGATTTACGCTTTCCAGGCTCTTCAACACTGCCCTGCCCTCGTGGGATTGCCTCTTTCCGGGAATGACCAGCCAACTGGGGCTGCCTTGTAGGGGTGAGGGATCAGGATTCTAGTCTTTGGGGACTCTGGCCATCAAGTCCACACTCTGGACGCAGAACACATCACTGGCCTTTGCAGAGACTTCCCAGAAGCTCCACCCCACACTTCTGCCTACTTCCCATTGGCCAGGACCTAGTCACATGACACACCTAGCTGCAAGGGAAGCTGGGAAATGTAGTCTTTTTTTTTTCCTTTTAATTCCGAGCGGCTGTGAGATAAGCTAAGGGTCTGTGACGGAGCAGGAAGGAGGAGATTGACATTGGTGGGGGGCAGCAGCCCTTCACGGGTTCTGCATCCCATGCTGAGACCCAAAGGCTCACCGTTCTCCACCTCCTCACGCCCAGTGCGGTCCCCACTCTGCCTATGTTTCTGTCTCCCCTCCTGAGTGTTCTGGATTTTACTGCTTAGATCTGAGGAGAGGGCCCCAGGGCAGGACCAGGCAAGGCCCTCGTGGATGCTGGAAACCGAAACCCAATTCAAGCTGCCTCAGGCGGGAAGGGGAATTGTGCATCCTCGGGAACTGAAGGTCGGTGTGCCGACTTGGGGAGCCCTGGGACGTGAGCTGGCATCAGCTTCCTCTGGGGCAGAAAGGTGTCTGTCGGGGGCGGTCAACCTCCAGGCTCAGGTCCTGCAGGAAAGAGCCTGACCTTTCTGTGGCAGCGCCTGCAAGAGCCCTGGAGCTCACTCTGATTGGATCTGGGGCCTGACTTCTGGGCGTGTGTCCATCCCAAACCATCACAGGGGCCACTGACAATAGGGCTGTTGTTGTCCAGGCCTGGGAGCCACACCTGCACCATCTCCCAGGGAGGGGGACTGTTTGTGGGGCTTTCAGGCAGCTTGGGCAGCCGGAATGAGGACCGACCGCAGGCGGGGCGACTTCCACACACAGTCCTGGGGGCTGAAGTCCAAGATCAAGGTGCTGGCAGGGTTGGCTTCTTCTGAGGCCCCTACGCTTGGTGTGTAGAGGGTCGCCTTCTTCCTGTGTCTTCATTTGGTCTTTCCTCTGTGCACGTGCCCTGATGTCTCTGTGTGTCCTAATCTCTTCTAACGACACCAGTGAGGTTGGAAGAGGGCTCACCCGAATGGCCTCATTTTAACTTAATCACCTCTTTAAGGGTCATACCTCCAGATACAGACACATTCTGACGTACTGAGAGTTAGGGCTGGGCATATGAATTCTAATGTGCCCTGATGTCTCTGTGTGTCCTAATCTCCTCTTCTAACGACACCAGTGAGGTTGGAAGAGGGCTCACCCGAATGGCCTCATTTTAACTTAATCACCTCTTTAAGGGTCATACCTCCAGATACAGACACATTCTGACGTACTGAGACTTAGGGCTGGGCATATGAATTCTACGGGGGGACACAATTCAGCCCATAACAAGCAGCCTGAGAGCAGCCTGGTCTGCACTTTAGGGAAAAGCATATGGGGTGTGGTGGGTGCTCGGAGGTGAGATTCCCAGTTTGGAAAGAGCAGATTGGACCAGTGGAGATGGCCTTGGTCTGGGTCTTGAAGGGTGGGAAGAATTTCATGGGTCAGTGAATGGGATCCCAGGCAGAGGGAACATCGGGACAAAGACGACGTGTGACTGCTAAGGGGATGGCGAGCGGGGGTCTGCAGCCTCAGGTGAGGTGACAGGCTGGCTCTCGAGGGTCTTAAACGCCTGGGCTTATGTGAGCCCACGACAAGTTTATCAACTGCTAACCAGGCTCAGTGTGGCCCTTGGGGACCCAAGAAGGTGTTCACCCCACTCCAGGTTTTTCATTTTCATAAATGAAACAATGAACTCCCCCTTGAATCCACCACCAGCATGACAATTAGAATAAGGACCGGTAGCTTGCACCCCTGTGTACGTCCCTCAGGCAACTCCTGCTCCCGCCTCCCAAGTCACACTTTCTCTATCCTGAATCTTGATGTCTAATTTATGCTACTGATATATTCCCCAGAAGCACATTATTTAGTTTGAGTCGTGTTTAATTTTACAGAGAAAAGGCATCACGCTATAGGCAGTCTTTTGGAATTTACTTCTTTCCCCTCAGTATTAACAAAGCCCATCTGTGTTGTTCTTCTTAGCTGTTGTTGATTCATTTCAGCTGTGGTGAATAGACCCCATCTGTGCACCCATGCCTTGGTTGAGGGGCGTCTGGGTTGTCTCTGAGCACCTGCTGTCACAGTGCCACCGCGGGCCTCCCTGTGCGCATCTCCCGGGGCCCACGTGTGTGCTTCTCTGGGGTGTATGCTGAGGAATGGAATTGCTGGGCACAGGGTATGAGGATGGACCTGATTTCTGCAGTGACCGTGCCACGTGCCACTCCCCCAGCCGGCAGTGTTGACCTTCGGCCTCGCTCACACACGGGATTGCCCAGACGTCTTCATTTTTGCCTGGGGGATGGGTGTAAAATGCTTTGTCACTGTCCTCTTGATTTACATTTCCCTGAGAAGTCGTGTGGTTGAAATCCCTTCCTATGTTTACTGGCCGTGCAGGTTGACTCTTCTGTGAGTTGCCTATTCGTGCTCGTTGCCTGTTTTTCCATCTGGTTGTGTGTGGTCGTGTCACAGGTAGAAGAGTGAGGGCTGCATCAGGCAGGACCCCAGGGAGGGTGGGTCCCATGGGGCTTCACACCCCTGTCTTTCGTCTTTTCGTGGAGGATCGGTGGGTGAGGGCCAGGAGCAGAGGCAGCCCTTCCTCTGGGTCCATCACCTCATGGGTCTTCTCCATCCCCGAAAGGAGGCATGTCCACCTACAGCTCAGCTCAGAGCCACGTGGAGGCTGACCAAGTCACGTGGGTGTTCTGTGGCAAGACTGGGATGGCCGGCGAGTTCCCTGCTGCTAGAGGGGTTCTTGTTTGTGTGGTCCTGCCACACGTGAGATTCTTGAGGCCGCCGTGTGTTGGACAGCCTCGTTTTGTTGGTGGGCCCTGAGGCAGCGACACGAGCCCTGACATCCGAGTCACGCAGCCCACCTTGTCAGGTGGCAGCAGCATTGACAGGACGTAAGACCCTAGCGCCTGGTGGGTTAGGGCCCTAAAAGGATGTCCCTTCACCCTTCCAGGAGGCCCACGTGCCTGTCTCCTGTGAAGAGGAACTCAAGGACCTGGGGATGCTCCAGATTTTATTCCTGGTGCAGCAGGACAGGGAGATGTGGAGTAGAAAGGGGAGAAGCTATTGGTCCCATTTCTAACCTGAGGTCATCATTTTGATTCTACAAAGTGTATCCGCCAGTCTGTCCACTTCTCACCACGTCCCCCATCACCTCCTTGTTCAAATCTCCATCTTCAGAGACCTGTCAGCCAACTCCATCAGCCCCCTAAAGTACCCCCCCAACCACCTGGCACCCAGCAAAGAGTCTCCCCACGGTCGCTGTGACCACGGTGTCTCCCTGTGTAAAACCCTTCCTCTCGCTCTGAGAATAAAATGCCAACAGGTCCCCTGGTGCTTTGCTGACCTCCATGACCTGCATCCCGACCCCCTCTCCACCCCGGCTCTGCCACCCTCTTCCCACCCTCTCACGTGACTACGTCCTTCCCACCTCAGGGCCTTTGGCCCAGCTGGTCTCTCTGCCTGGGTGCTCTCCCATCCTTCCACCCTCAGCTCACATGGCAGCCCCTCACCAGGACCGCCTGTGTAGTGTAGATCACCCATTCTCCAGCTACCCCTCACCTTCCATGTTTTTCTCCTCATCACTTACTACTCCAGGGCACATCCTCTATTTATTTGCTCATTTGTGCCGCCCAGAATTGTAGTTCAGCCCTGCAGTTACCTGCCGCTTCTCTTCCCAGCTTCCCCATTGCCTGGCTGTGGACCAGGACCAAACGGCAATGATAATACACCCATCTTGCAGGTGAGGGCAGCTGAGATTACTTACACCCCACGAGGCACCCAGGACGTGCTCCATAAATCACAGCTATGTTATTCTTGAGTCTCTCCAGTCGGAAGGGCTCAGTGGATGTGGTGCACCCCCAGGTACTGGTGCAGACCTCCGCCCCAGCTCCTTCTGGAGCAGAGGTCAGAGCAGAAGGGCCACAGGGAGAAACTGCTGAGCGATGGTGGGTAACCTGCATACCCCAGCGTTATGCAGGCCTCCACCCAGACGCCACCTTCTCCAGGAGGCCTCCTTTGACCATCTGGCCGAGACAGCCTCCCCTGTAGGTCATGCTGTGCTGTTGTCTTTATAGCACTTACCACTTCCAGAAGTGACTTTGCATACTTTTGCAAGGCTGTGTGTGTCTGCCATCGGTCCCTGGCTGTGGGGAAGTCCATGGAGCCCGGACCTGTCAGTCGTCTTCTCTCTGTGACCCCCAGCACCTGGCCCATGGCCTGGCACACAGTAGATGCTCAGGAAACACATGGAGAGATGCTCGCCCCTCTGGCAGGCCAGCTCCTCTCTACCCTACACGCCCAGCTGCTCTGAGCCCTCCAGAGTCTTGTTAGTCTTGTGGTCCCAGGTCTGGGTGCACCGCACACATGGGAAGCGCTCTGTTCTCTTTGTTGAGTGAATGCTTTCCATTTCTGACCCAAAATACAAGACCGATCGTTCATTCCTGCATGTGAGCATTTTGATCCATGTTAGTCCAGCGTTCTGTTAGCTCTCCTCCCACATTTGCGTTGGCTTCAAATGGGATCAAATGTTGAGTAGGTCAAGGCCTAGGGGAGATCCCCCCTCCATGGCGTGACTCAAGAGGACCTGTTCCCCAGTCTGTTCAGCGGACTGGTTTCTATCCCTCCCCACCCCCACCCGCTGCTCTGGGGTAAAAAGGAGGGCTCCCTGGATGATAAATTTGGGAACTCAGCATGCTATACTCCCTGCTTGAGAGAGAGCCAGTGTATTAAAGGCTCTGAAAAGTCCTGCAGACAAGAGAGCAGCTTGAGGAGGCTTCCCTGGAGGTCCACACTCCTCTGACCTCAGACTCACTGGCCATCTGGTGGAGCTGCTCTTCCAAGGCACCCACACCAGGAAACACTGCTCTGGCGACCCTCACAGATTGGCCATGCTCGGACTGTGGCTTTTGGACTAACCAGGAATCCACCCAAAGTATATTTACCCACCACCAAGTCCGACATCCTTCCGCAAGGGCACAGAGGAGGCACGTTCCAGTATCTGACATGGACGTGGACGATGAGATCTATGCGAGTCAGCGTCACTCTGCAAAGTCCCTGAAATCAGCCACAAAATTCAGAATACGTAGTTTTCTATACAAGCGGGAAAACATTCGCGTGTGTGTATAACGCATATGCAGTAATGCACCAAATATAGAGAATGAACATGTACCCTATCCAAAGTGTTCATACACTATTTTTTTTGTTCAATTTTTTTTTTTTTTAAGATTCCACATATACATGAGATCATGCAGTATTTGTCTTTCTGTGTCTGGCTTATCTCACTTAGCATAATGCCCTCAAGGTCCATCCATGCTGTCACAAATGACAGGATTTCCTTCTTTTCTATGGGTGAATAATATTCCATTGTAGGTATATACATATATACACGCATATGCGTGTGTGTATCACATCTTCTTTCTCCATTCATCTGTCGATGGGCTCAGGTTGTTTCCATGTCCTGGCTATTGTGAATAGTGCTGTGGTGAAGACGAGGATGGAAATATATTTTCGAGTTAGCATTTTCATTTTCTTTGGCTAAATACCCAGAAGTAGAATTGCTGTATGCTAATTTTTAATTTTTTGAGGACTCTCCATATTCTTTTTCCATAAAGGCTGCACCGACTTACATTCCCACACGTACAGTATGTTAAATTTACTTTTCCCCGGGTGCATTTGGTTGAATTCATGGAAGTTAAGTGCTCATGGGACACCCCCCTGCCACCCACAGTGTGTCCACCCATTCATTCACTCATTCATTGGTCCCACAGATGTTGGCTAGAATCTTCAGCGTGGTAAGTGGCTGATGAATTAGCCACAGGGTCTGCTCTCGGGGCGCTCACCGTCTGTTGGGGGCAGACAGCAGAGTCGGGGCTGAATGTGCTCTGAGGGGTCTGGTAGAAGAGCAGAGGGCACGGGTGGCACTGGACTGGAGCGTGGAAGGCTGCCTACAGGGCCACCTAAGATGGGCCGCCACAGCCCAGGAGAGGAAGGGTGTGGTGGGGATGGGCAGCCGCAGGAGGCTTGCAGGTGTGACCCAGCCAGAGCCGGGGATCCAGAGTGATCGGGGCAGGGAGGGCAGAAAGAGGCTGGAGAGAGTAGTGGAGACAAATCCATCCCACAGGGTTTGCCTGGGAGGGGAGCTGTCTGAAGAACCTCTCTCCCTTGTCTCTGGGGAGAGACAGGATGTGGGAAGATGATCAAATTCTTAGCACATATAGAAATTTGCTATGAGTCTAGCATTATTATCAACAAAGAAATGGTGATTTCCTGATGTGTGCTCCTGGGGACGGCTGCATTCTTTTTCACATACTCACGACCTCCTGTTTGGTACTCCCCTGTGGAATTTTTCCAGGGAAGGGCACAGATGACCTAGGATTCAGGCCCTAGGGGCCACCCTCTTCTGTCTACCAACCGGGGAACTTGGATGCATTTCTGGGCTTCTGCTCCTGTCCCGTTTCACCGCTTCTCCTCCCGAGTGGTCACTTCAGCAGCTCGCCCCTCTCCCTCGGGTGACCGGCTGGGCCCAGGATCCCAGGTCTGAGAATCCGTATGCCTCGCACAGTGGCTCCGTCTTTTCGTCTGTCTGGGGCGGGGTGGGTGGATGGAGCACATGTCTGGTGAGCTGATGACTGCTTGGAGGGTTGATTTGAAGACCTTTCCGGTGAGAGACACAGAAGTGAGGGGCAGGCCAGCTCCACTTTCTCTCTGCCATTTCTTAACAATACGCCATCTTGCCGGAGCAAAAGACCTATTCTTTCCCTATTCTTGCTTAGAACGCAGCTAACAAAGGACTTTTTGTCTCGCGTGCATTTTTTTTTTTTTTTTGCAAGCCTCAGTTCATCCTGGGTTTTAGCTCTCCTGACACCATTCTTTGAGATGAGTCTTTTGTTAGAACGTTCTCTTGCCAGCTTTCTTATGGTTGACACACACTCCCACACTCCCACGCCTTTACATGCACAGTCATTCATTCACTCAACTGTCGAGGCTTCGCAGATGAATAATCCGGGTCCTCACAACCTTGTGGGGAGAGACTGATCTTTCAATTTAACACAGAGTAAGGATGGCAAAGGTGCTGAGCCAAAAGCCGAGGAGGGGATGTCAGGAAGGCCCTCGGACAGGGGACCCCGAGCAGTGTCTTGATGGAGACAGTTAACCAATGCCACGCCTAGTAAGAGCTGCTGCGTACTGATCCCTTCCAGGTGTGGTCTTGGCTTGGTGGCTGGTGCCTTGGCTTGTTTCATCTTCCTAATGACTTTAGGAGGCAGGTGCTTTATTATTCCCATTTTACAGAGGAGGAAACCGAGGCCTTGAGAGGTCAGTCAGCTCACCCCTGATCCTTCCCCCCGGGGAAGTGGAGCCAGGCTGCCAACCCGGCTTGCTTGGCCCCCCAGGGCCCTGCTCTGAAACCCCTGAGCTACATGGCCTCTCACCAAGCCCGTGGGAGAGGAAGGGCATTTACCAACTGAGGGAGCGGCGTGTGGAAAGGCTTGGAGGCAGGACGGCTTGGAGGAAGGAAAGAATGCCCTGAGCATTTTTTTGGTAAAAATTTTTTAATTAAATCAGAAAAAGAAAGATACAGTTTACATGATATCAGTCAATCATATGGCTACTTTGACTTACATTTTAATACACTCATGGTCCTATTTACTCCTCTGTACAAGTATTAAAAAAAAAACTCAGGTGTTTGAATAATCTTCTGTAAGTTGGTTGTTGACCCTTGGCAGGTGGCAGCAGTGCGGTCTGGCCTTCCTTGCTGGGGAGAGATGCTTGGATAGAACGGAGGTGGGAGAGAAGGGCGGGGGCTGGGAGACCAGAGTCCGTCTCTGTGGGCCTGTTACATCAGCCAGGCCCCGCCCAGACACGTGCCCCCTGCAGCCCCCGTTCTTCTGTCTCTTCATCCAGAGGCCCCCTAGTTCCTCTGCTCGAAGACAGCCAGATGTGGCGTTCTGAGCCCAGAAGGGCTGTGAGTGTCATGCCATGGGGCTGGCAAAGGCAACCTTTTTCCGTCTGTGTATTTTCCAAATCATCATGTATTTCAGCTGGTGTCACTGCAGATTGCTCACCCTCTGACCCGTTGGCTTTAAATAGCAAAATAGAAAAAAATACAATGCGCTTTGTGGTTTCCAGTAAGATACTGTAAATACACCCAGATAATATTCCGGTGCAAACCATTTGCAGTGGCTGCACAGGGCGGTGGAATGGAATCTTTCAGGCAGGCTTGGACATCAGTTTATTTCCTCTGTACCCGCCGGGGTCGGTATGGAGCTGGAATGTGGGGAGGGCGTCAGCCGGGCTCCCCGGGTTCATCTCAGTGATAACAACGGTCTTTACTGAGCACCTTCTGGGGAACGGGGCCTCTCTGTACACAGAGGTTTCGTTTCGTCTTCAGGGCAGCTTGGCCGTGTCCTCCTGGTGGATCCCATTTCACAGGTGGGGAAGCTGAGGCCGGGGAGCCAGCATCCTTGCTCAGGGTCACCCCGCCCTGAGTAAGGAGCAGGGCGGAGGGACTAATAGGCTCCATCTTACCCAAGTTCTGAGCTGAGGCCGCCTAAGCTTCTGCGTGGAAAGTTACCTGGAGATGCAGGTGGATTGAAAGTGAAAGAAGCTGTGGTGGAGGTGAGGACAGGACTCCATGCCGGGAGCCAGGAGACCCTGGTCCTAATCCCCCAGGTCTCGCTGCTGAGTCATTGATGAGCCTGGGCACGTTTCCCGGCCTCTGTGAACCTCTCTTGTTCCAGGATGAACCCACGGGCCTTACGTCTGTGGCTCTGGGAGACTTTTCTCTGGTTCCGGGCACAGAGGGCCCTGTGCTGGGGCAGGATGGGAGGGCTTGCAGGACCTGCCTCTGCCCCAACAGCCTCACTTCCTCCTACCCCCGTGGGCTTACCTGCTCCCGCCACTGCCCAGGCCGGGTCAGGGCCACCGCAGGGTCTGCCCATCAGCCGGGAGCCCCCTCTCCCCTCAGAGAGCCTCATGGCTGGCTCCTCCCGGCTCAAAAGTCCCCACCCCAGGTGGTCCCCGCTCCCGTCACCTCCCTGTCCTGCGTCTGCAGAGTCCTCCGCTGTGGCTGAGTGAGTGATGTGTCTTGCTTTCTGCCCCCTCAGGAGCCAAGGCCATGTCTGAATCCCTCCTCTCAGTTTCCCCAGCCCCCAGCACAGTGCCTGGCACATAGCAGGTGCTCAAGCAATATCTGTTGAGTGAAGGAACAGGGCACGTGGCTCGGTCAGGGGGGCCGAGGAGAGGCAAGGTGTGATGGAGGTTCTTCCTCTGCTCGTGCACAGGAGGGAGAGGTAGGTGGTCAAGGCAGGAGGGGGCTAGGTCTGTTCTTGGAGGGGCAATGGTCAGTGATGGGCAGTAAGCCAAGCCCAGTGTCCTCTGCTTACTGGCCCCATGTGGAAGAGTCGGGAAAGAGCCTGGGCCAGGAGTCAGGAGGACTGGGGTGGGTGTCGTAACCTTAAGGCAGGAGACAGGGTCAGACTCTGGAACCAGGCTGACCAGGGTTGAATCCTGGTCTGGGCCTCAGTTTCCACATCTGTAAAATGGAGATAAAAATGCTCCACACCTCGTAGTGTCGCCAGAGTGAAGCGAATTGATCTGTATTGAGTGCTTAGGAAAGAGACTGGCAAATAGTAGGCATTTTATGACTTTGCTGTTCTTCTTATGAACCGTGTGCCATTGGGACCATCACCTCTTTCTGTTTCTGCAGCAGTAAGACACACCTTAGAACTGCCCGTGCAGACAGCCAGTAAGAGACAAATAGACAGCTTCGGGAAATTGCCCAACTGGAGGGGCTTCCCCAGGCTGAGAGTGGGGTTGTCCCGGGAGCTCCGAGCGTGGTCAGGGTCGGGGGTGTCCTCCGCAGTGGTTGGAGGCCTGTGACCCCTAGGTTTGCATCCTGGCTCTGCCTCTGTAAGTCACCTCCTCGAGCCTCAGTTGCCCACAGATGCAATAAGGAACTGCTGCTTACCTGGGGTGGGCGAAGGAGGCATGGACGGATGGAGCTTAAGATGGCCTCTCATGCAAGGAATCTGCGATGGTAAGCTTCTGGGATGCTCGTCTACCTTCTTTCTGCCATCATACCCTGTTCTCAGGAGGCCATCCCATTTGAATGCGTCCTATAAATTTATTGATGTTTTAACTGGTAACAGTTGAATGGCAGAAATAAAGGCATTTTGATCAGGGTTGCTGCCTTAAGGCAAAGGAATCTCTCTCAACCGTGGGCTTTGCCACGCAGTGAGGAGCTGGAAGGGTGGTTGGAGCAGGGGCCGAGGGAGGACACTGCCAGCTTGGGCCTGGAATCCCAGTTCTGGCTGGTTTCTGGGTTGGCGGCCTCAGTGAATCTGTTTACTTCTCAGATCCCCGGTTTCCTCATCGGTAACGCTGTGGAGAATGGTGGCCACCGAACGGGGCTGTTGGGCAACACCCGCAGGTGCTTAACAAAGGTTACTTTCCTTCTACCCTCTCCCTGCACTGAAAAGCCCCGAAACCCCAGGCCTTGGACAGACTCTGTCCTGACGCCCTGGGGGAGGTCATGCCGAACGGGTGGAGCCCATTCGCTGCTCCGCACCTGCCTGGTCGGAGCCTCTCTGAAGCTCAGTCAGCTGGTTTCCCTATAAATAGGTGACCAAACACTTTCCCAAAGCGCCTAGCGTGGAGCCTGGCCAGTAATAAGCACTAAATGAAGCTCACCTGGTTTTTGGCCACTGCTTGGAGCATTCATTCATTCATTCATTCATTTATCTATCCATCTATTCATCTAACAGATATGTACTGAACACCTCCTACATGTCAGGCCCTGGGGACACGAAGGGCACATGACAAAGCTCTGCCTTCAAGGACATTATGCTGTAGGGGCAGCAGGAGTGGTGGCTGTGGTGTGAGAAGCAGACGACAAACAAATAAGTCTAAAATGGCAGGAGGGCCATGGAGAAAACTGAAGCGGGGGAGTTTCTCTCTGTACCTCTCAGGGGGCCTGTAATTCCATCCATTGTAATTATTATAATACTCACTACCGTTTATTCATGCACTGGTCCCAGGGCTCACAGATACCTGGGACCCCCACCCGCTGGGTGCCAGCTGGGTGAGATTCACAGATACGGAAATGGAGGATCAGAGAGGCCCAGTGACTTGCCCAGGGTCACCCAGCTTCTGGCGGGGTGGGGTTGGCAGTGAGGTCTGCTCATTCATTCATCCGTCACACACTATCGTGGGGACTGTAAACAGCGGGAGACAGACAGACACGGGCCCTGCTCCCTCGGGAACCCCCAAGTGTGGCTGGGCAGCCGGAGTCTGGGTCAGCCCCACACGCTGGCCTCTGTGTGAGGCTATCGTGTCCTTCAGTGCATCGTGGAGCTCAACGAGGCAAAACGGACTTGGTGGTAATCGTGATCACAGCGGCAGCGGCCAGTGTTTACGGAACACGTACCCCGTGCCGGGCGCTGTGATTCCGTCCACTCACCAGCCCGTGATGCTGCTAAGCCCATTTCATGGAGGAAGCAACAGAGGCTTAGACAGGTTGACAGGCCTGACGTTAGTTACACGGCCAGCCCACTGCCCAGGGCAGCTTTCCTGGTGGTCAGTGAGGAGGGGGAAGTATGGGGACTGGGCAGTCCTAGTCTAACACTGGTGGGCAAGGCCCAGGTCAAGGTCAATGGCAGGGGTCGGCAGTGACCCTTTAGCATCTGGAAGCGTTGGACTGCAACAGCCGGTACCTGGGTCCCGGGGAGCTCAGAAGCGAAGAATAACGGCCCCTCTGTTTCTCGGGGGCCGTGGGTGTGGAGGTGAGGGCCAGCTTGGTGGGGAGGGAAGGCCATGGCCCATGATGGACTTCACTCTGGTCTAGGAGTGCACCTTGAACTCACGGGAGTTGTGCATGTGCCGGGTGCAGCCGCCCTTCTCCCACCCACCTTGGGATGTGCTGGGGGATCCTGGGTAGGAGCAGAAGCCGTCTGCATTGCATGCGCTGCTCAGAGGGCTCAGAGATACCTGGGACCTCCGCCTGCTGCGTGGTAGAACCTCACACACTTGTCCCCAGCCCCACCCCCAGGGAAGAGCCTGGGGGAAGGGCAAGTCTCAGGTGGCGGGCCAGGCTCCGACCCTTCCTCAATTTGCTGCTGTGTTCTGAGCCTGATAAAGGAGATACAGTTTCCCTTTAGCTGCCGGAGGCTGCCAGTGGGGCCGCTGCGCTTTGCAGTCATTTGCTCCCCGGAGAAAGTTCTTGGTCTGAACAGGGTGTCCAGAGGCCACGACTGCAGCTCAGCGCTGCTGCCCACCAGTTGGGTGGCCTGGGTGAACCAGACTTTTCTCTTGGCCTCAGTTTTTTCAACAAATGAAAACTCCTACTCCATACCTCACAGCCTCCTTATAAGGGACCGTTATTACCATCGTCAATAGAAATCGTAATAAATCTAATTTATTAGATCACTGGGGTCACTGTCTCATGCCAGGCCCTTTGCTAAATGCTTTACCTTTGTTAATTCTTTCTAGTTCTCTCGACCTCCCTGATTAAAGTGAGCGGTTGTCATCCTATTTTGTAGAGGAGGAACTGGAGCACAGAGCAGTTAGGTGACTCACCCAAGGTCACACAGCTAGAAAGTGGTGGAACGGAGATTTCCTCCCACCATCTTATTCTCTGTATACTCTGCACCTGATGATTCTTTCTCTGATGTCTGTGACGGTCGCCTGGTTCCTCCAGTGTATCCTTTTCTCGTGGGTTTGATTCTCAGTAGTGTGAGCTGGTGCCTGGAGACTGAGGCTCAGGTGGAGGAGGAACTGGTCCAAGTCACGGTCAGGCAGTGGCAGAGCTGGGATTGAATCCGGGCGTATGGGCTCCAGCACCCCTGTATTAACAGGGCCGCCGTGGAATGTCAGGGCCAGGCGTCGGCACAGTGAAGCCGTCGGTCCAGCAGGTGGACAGGCCTACGTGTCTGCAGGGTGGGGAAGCGGTGGCCGGGGGTCGGCGTACAGGTTGCTGGCATCCTAGCAGCCTGGGTGAGGGGCTGCGAAGTGAAGGAGGGACGGGTGAGAAGGTCCACCTGAGTCGGGGTGATGACGTCCTGAGACACTTCTCCATCCCCGGGGCCTCTTCCTCGAGGGTGCTTCCCTGACCCCCGCCCACCCTGGCTCCGAGAGCGAACGCGCTGAGCGCCCACACTAGGCACGGGGTCTGGGTTCATCTCCATCCCGGCAGGAGGTGCCGCTCTGGGACCCAGGGAGGCCGGGAGGCTGGGTGGCAGGGCGTATCTGCACCAGGCCTAAGTGACCGCCCCCCACTCTTGCACCCCAGCTACTCAGGACCCTTCCACCCCACTCAACAGCTCAGCACCGCCCTGCAGGGCCCTTGTAAATTCTTAACATGTGGCTCCCAGCCCCCCAACAGGGCCATCTCCACCTCCACGTAGCTGGGAAGCCCTGCGGGGAAGTGACACCTCAGCAGCTCCCCAGGCCCCCACTGACCCTTTGCTGTCCTGTCCCTCCTGCCTGCCCGCGAGCAGTCCCTCTCCCCTCCCGCAGCCCTTGTCCCCTGTGTCAGTCGGAGTCCCGAGGATGCAGGTTCCAGCCTTCTCTGGAGACGCTCACAGTCGAGTGAGGGGGCCACAGGTGACACAGCAGCGATAGCAAGGCCACGAGCACAGGAGCTGCTGTGTCAGGCAGGTGCCACGAGCCAGGCAGGGCGCTGAGAGCTTCACATGGACAAACTCTACTCCCTTATCATCCCCGTGAGAAAGGGACTATTGCTGTGTCCCCACTTTCCAGGGACGAGACTGAGACACAGGGAGGGGGTGGTGGCGGCTGAAGGTGACAGAGCTACAGACCGATGTTCTGGGGTTTCAGCCAAGGCCTCTGGCTCTGGAGCCTGGGTGCACTGTGGTGGTCAGAGTGCTGCTTTACAGTTTGTCACCAGGTGCCACGAGTGCGGTGCGTGTGTGCAGCGGGCATGGCCACATCAGCCTGGGGGGAGTGGGTGGTCATCCACAGAGGAGTCCCTCTTCTGGTCTCCAGCCTCTCTCCTCCGCTGCCCCGTCGACTCCCCAAGGGCATTCAGTGACTGGGGATTCAACGGGGATGTGCGTGATGGGGGTGCCTGGGACGGAACTTTCTCGGAGTGAGGAACGGGCGCTCAGTCAGTCTCTGTGGTGCCCCGACAGTGAGCTCAGCCTCCCTTCCCATCCCAGGACGCCCTGGACCTGAGCCCAGCCTTTCCACTCTTGTCCCCGCAGGGAGCCGGGAGGCCGCCTTCACCTACGCCATCATCGCAGCCGGCGTGGCCCACGCCATCACTGCTGCCTGCACCCAGGGCAACCTGAGCGACTGCGGCTGCGACAAGGAGAAGCAAGGCCAGTACCACCGGGACGAGGGCTGGAAGTGGGGTGGCTGCTCTGCCGACATCCGCTACGGCATCGGCTTCGCCAAGGTCTTTGTGGATGCCCGGGAGATCAAGCAGAATGCCCGGACTCTCATGAACTTACACAATAACGAGGCAGGCCGAAAGGTAGGCAGCTAGGGAGGGGAGCCGGGCGGCTCTTGCAGAGATGCTGCAAAATGGCTTATTCATAACAGCTGGTGTTGGGTCTCTGGCGATGGGCCACAGGGCTCTGCCCGTAGCCTCATTCTGCTTGCATCTGTTGTCGATTTGCTGCTGGTCAGGATTTCTGTGTGGCATGACGCTTGTCAGTTACCGACAAGGTTGAATAATCGAATCTCTGTTTAAACATTGGATGTAACTCAGCAAGATGGAAAGAGGGACGGATATGAACTGTCATCCTCGGGCCCACAAAATCAGCTGTACAAAACTCTGATTGTGGGGAGGAGTTGAGGTGAGTGCAGTAGGAGTCATTGCTGTAGGGCAGATGCCAGGGTTGGTGACGTATCCTTGGTCATCTTAACCAAGATCTGGAGCTCAAAATAATGGAGGTGACCATTCCCTCTTCACCGCCTCCTCAGATCCTCCTAGATTCTGGGCTCAGCTTAGAAGAGAGTCCAGGCTGTCCCAGGATGTTTCTAATGGAGGTGGCTGGCTTACAAAGGCGATGGACACCCTATCCCGTGAGGCAAGGGCCTGTGGGGTGGGGCTGTCACAGGAGGGTGACAGGCAGGACCCACCCTCCTGTGACAGCCTGTGTGAGGGCCCGCAGGCCCCGGAGGTACTGGGCAAGGAGGGGCTCTGATGGGCCAGGCCAGACAGGGAGGGAGGGCTCCATGCCGCCGGGGTGGAGGACGGACCACTGCAGTGACAGGGTGTGTGTGGGCACCACTGGGGGGGGCCAGGCAGGAGCAGCGGTGAAGAGAATGGGGGAAACCGTGCCCAGGGCTGTAGAGACCAAGGAACACAGACCCCGTCCGTGGGGCCCCCAGCTTGGCTCCAGCCCGTGGAGGCTGTGCGGGAATGCCAGCCCAGGGTGGCCTCATCCTCTGGTTTTAGACCCAGATTTTCATGCACAAGCACTTCTTCTTTTAGGCGTTGGCATTTAAAATTGGTCGTCACCAGTGACTCTTAAAAAATGTAGAAAAAGGAAAAAAGAAAGAGGATTACTATAGGAGCTCAAACACACACATGCTGGCTAAGGGTGGGCCTCGAGCTGCCCATTTGGGTGCCAGCTGACCAGGTTTGGCTAGAACATGTCCGTGGGCCAGCAGTCTTCTCGCTCAGTCCTGTGCATGCAACAGGACAAGCTGAGTTCCCTGTGCTTCTCACAGCGTCCCTGTGAACGGTGGCCTCATTATCCCATTTTGCAGGTGAAGAGATGGAGGCACAGGGGGATTGTCACGTGCTAATCGGGAGCAAAGCCAGGATGTGAAGCCTGGCGTCTGGTTCTCGGGTTGGTGTCCTTTGCACAGTGCGGGCTGGCGGTGGGCTGCCTGGGTTCAGATCCGAGCTCTGTCGCTCGCTCCTTCCCGGGAAGGAAGCAGAGATGTCAGGAGTGTCCTCGTGGGGAGAAGGCAGGAGTGCCCTTCCCCAGGGCTGGCACACAGCTGGTCCTCAGCACGGGCTGGGTGTGACCTCAGACCGAGGGAGGGAGCTGTCTGGTAAGTGGTGTCGGGGGGTGGCTTGCCCACCCGTGTACAGTCGAATGGGAGGCACCAGCAGCCCTTCCTCCTGCCTTGGGATTCCCTCCCTCCCTCCCTCCCTCCTCTGCAGTCTCCGGCCACATCTGGTGTGTCAGAGCCTCCCAGGCGGCCACGGTGAGTCACGCAGCAGGCTGCTCACCTGGCCTGTCCTAGGATGATGGCCGGGGTAGATTGCAAGGCCCTGCCGGCCCTGCCCTGTGCTGGAAGCTCCCGCTCAGGGTGGCACATTCCTCCAGGGTTCTCAGCTCTTCATCCCTCCCGATTTCTACGGTCAGCTCACTTCCTAGGGCTGAGGTCATAGGTCATGGGGTCCCTCTGGCCTTGAAGCTCCCATCCCTGGGAGTGGACAGGAAAGGGACAAGTGGCTTCCCTCTCCCCCTGTTTCCTCCTGTGTGGCTACCTGGTCCAGCCACAGTGAGAACGAAGGGAGAGAGCACTTAGCTGGGGGAAGGAAGGTCCCATGCACATCAGGCGGGAGAGGGTTTCTTTTTTGGATTTCCTTCCCATTTAGGTCACCTCAGAGCACTGAGTAGAGTTCCCTGTGCTCTACAGCAGGTTCTCATTAGTTATCTATTTTATACATAGTGGTGTATATATGTCAATCCTAATCTCCCAGTTCATCCCACCCCCCTTCCCCCCCTTGGTGTCCATACATTTGTTCTCTACATCTGTGTGTCTATTTCCGCTTTGCGAATAAGTTCATCTGTACCATTTTTCTAGATTCCACATATAAGCGATATTATACGATATTTGTTTTTCTCTTTCTGACTTACTTCACTCTGTATGACAGTCTCTAGGTCCATCCACGTCTCTGCAGATGACCCAATTTCATTCCTTTTTATGGCTGAGTAATATTGTATATATTTATTGTATACAATAATATATACATATTGTATACATATACAATATATACATATTGTATATATAAATATATGTATGTATTTACCGCATACCATTGTATATATTTACCGCATCTTCTTTATCCACTCCTCTCTTGATGGACATTTAGGTTGCTTCCATGTCCTGGCTATTGTAAATAGTGCTGCAGTGAACATTGGGGTGCATGTGTCTTTTTGAATTATGGTTTTCTCTGGGTATATGCCCAAGAGTGGCATTGCTGGGTCATATGGTAGTTCTATTTATTTATTTTATTTTATTTTATTCTGTTTTATTTTTGGCTGTGTTGGGTCTTCGTTGCTGCGCGCGGGCTTTCTCTAGTTGCGGCGAGCGGGGGCTACTCTTCGTTGCACTGCACGGGCTTCTCACTGTGGTGGCTTCTCTTGTTGTGGAACATGGGCTCTAGCTATCTGGGCTTCAGTAGTTGTGGCCCTCAGTCTCAGTAGTTGTGGCTGGCGGGCTCTAAAGCGCAGGCTCAATAGTTGTGTCTCATGGGCTCTAGAGCACAGGCTCAGTAGTTGTGGTGCATGGGCTTCATTGCTCCGCGGCATGTGGGATCTTCCTGGACCAGGGCTCGAACCCGTGTCCCCTGCATTGGCAGGCGGATCCTCAACCGCTGCGCCACCAAGGAAGCCCTGATAGTTCTATTTTTTTTTTTTTTTTTAAGGAACCTCCATACTGTTCTCCATAGTGGCTGTACTGATTTACATTCCCACCAACAGTGTAGGAGGGTTCCCTTCTCTCCACATGGGAGAGGGTTTCCTGAGCCACCAGCTCCAGCAGGCATGAGGGCTGTGCTTGCTGTTCAGGGCAGCTCTTGGGTGATGCAGATGTTGGGACCGTCATATGTTGTAAGGTCAACCTCAGGGGCCTTTTTGGAGTAGGTGGACCCCAGAAAATGAGTGAGGTTTGGCTTGGCAGAGAAGAAAGGTAGAGGCAACCCAGGTAGTGGCCAAAGGCCCAGAGGAGGGGCCTGGGGCCAGTCCAGGGGCCCAGACTGGCTGGTCTGTGAGTCCCTGAAGGGGTGGCTGCAGCCAGAGGGCTGCAAGGTCACCTTCCAGGCCAGGGAGTGAGAGCCGTGAGTTTTCCCCTCAGGGCTGCCCTGTCCTTACTGCTTGAGTTCCAGCTCCGATATCCCCTCTTCAGAGAGGCTTCCTTCTCAACCCCTTCCTAGCCTTTCCCCCGGCAGTGCCTTGTTCCGAGGCCTTCTCCCCTCCCCAGATCATAAGCTTGATAAGGACAGAGACCTCATGCATCACATTCACAGCTGCACCCCAGGGCCTGGTGTATAGAGGCGCTCTATGTACGTACGGAGTGAATGGTTGAATCCCCTACGGTCACTGGGGAGCCACTGATGGTTCTGGAGCAGCGGGTCAGAAGTCTCAGAGACTGACTCCAGGGCAGCAGAGCGAGGCCTTGGGCGGGGTCAGGAACGGGGTGTGGGCATCCTTGGTGGGGTGCGCAGGTTGGGCCTCACTTGACACTTCTGAGCAGGAATGGTTTTCCCAGCTCAGGGTGCCCCCTGCTGCCTAGCTCCACTCTGGTTCAGGAGGACGCTTGAGGGTCACCTCCTGGAAGGGCAGTTCAGCCAGGCACTATATGTTTTCCAGAGCCAGGAGGTAGAATTTGGGACTCCCCAGTGGACACAGGAAAGGCCTCATTAACCACCAGTCCAGCCCCTTTGTGGCTTAGGGGTGCAAACAGAGGCCCAGAAAGGATCCCGACTGGCCCTCAGCTATGCAGGGCAGTGGCCACACCCCTTGGTCAGGGCACGGCAGGAAGGTGGTCTCCCAGCCTAGCCCCTCGCTCCCAGACGTGGGGCACCCCGAGGGCCCAGACACAGATCAGGCGGCCAGGAGCAGGGCAGCCACCTAGCCTGGGAAAGGTAAGGCTCAGTGTGTATCATCTCTGGGTTCCATCCCTTCTGGGGGCCTCAGTTTCCTCATCTGTCAAATGGCAGTATGATCCTCGATCTGTTCTGGATCCCAGGTGCTAGTCAGGGCCAGGCGAGGGCACACACTGGAGACCCCCAGGATCCTGCAGCCTGCCATTTATTCGAAGGCACGGGACCCCATTCCAGAAACTCTGCCCACAACAGGCTTCCGTGGGCCCCATGCACACTGGAGCTGGAACGGGCAGGAGGAGAGGGGCCAGCCCGCAGCAGCTCCTGGCTGAGCGTCTTGGGAAGGATCACAGATGTGTTTATCACCGGCTCCCTCCTCCTGCTGTGAGAAGACAAGACTCAACCTGACCACTGGCTCTGGGGCTTGTTGGCAGCTGGTGCGAGAGAAAAGGGGGAGGGGAGGTGGGGAAGGGGTGTGTGTCCCAGAGCAGAGGTGGTGGCCCGCTGAGTGAGCGGAGATTCGGGGCTTGTCCTCCGGGCGGCCCTTGGGGTGGCAGGGTGCCCCCGACTCAGCTGGCAGATCAAGAGGAATAATGCTGCGGGGGGCACCTGCCCTCACAGGTCCTCGGTTTGGGTCCGGCCCAGGCAGAGCCAGGGTTTCACCTGCAGATGGGGCCGCAGGGCTGGGGGTGTCTGTGCCCTGCCTCCCCCCCGCACTGTCTTGTACAATTGTGTGGTCTGCAGGGTTGAATCAGAGGGGTCACGGTAGAAGACAGGAATGGGGGAAGCCAACAGGTCCTTTGGGGACGTGATGTTTGAATCAGAGTCTATCTCTATTGGAATTTTAGGGCCATAGTATTTTGGCATTGAAATCACAGACGGTTCAGGTTGGGACTGTAGAATGTTAGGTTTATACCCTCACATGGGGGGCTTGGAATCAGGATCGTTTGTTGGGAGGGAGAGAGGCATCAGAAGCGGTGGGTTGAAACCTTTTTGTTTTTTTTAAAGTATAGGTACATTTTAATGAGGTCATTTTTTTTTTTTTTTTTTTTTTTTTTTGCGGTACGCGGGCCTCTCACTGCTGTGGCCTCTCCCGTTGCGGAGCACAGGCTCCGGACGCGCAGGCCCAGCGGCCATGGCTCACGGGCCCAGCCGCTCCGCGGCATGTGGGATCCTCCTGGACCGGGGCACGAACCCGCGTCCCCTGCATCGGCAGGCGGACTCTCAACCACGGCACCACCAGGGAAGCCCCATTTTTTTTTTTTAGATTAACTTGAGTAATTACACTGCAATTTAAAAAACAAAAAATGATTCACAAGAAATTTGCACTAGAGTAACTTTGAATTGTATTTTCTTATTAATGGTTGAAGGTATAGCTCATAGTCGGTGGTAGTCCGAAGGAGCCAATAAGAAAACTTTAAATTGCTGTTTGAAATCTTTGTTTTTTAAAAAAATTTTATTTATTTTTGGCTGCATTGGGTCTTGGTTGCTGCACGCGGGCTTTCTCTAGTTGCGGCGAGCGGGGGCTCCTCTTCGTTGCGGTGCGCGGGCTTCTCATTGCGGTGGCTTCTCTTGTTGTGGAGCACGGGCTCTAGAGGCGTGGGCTGCAGTAGTTGCAGCACGCAGGCTCAGTAGTTGTGGCTCGTGGGCTCTAGAGTGCAGGCTCAGTAGTTGTGGCACACGGGCTTAGTTGCTCCGTGGCATGTGGGATCTTCCTGGACCAGGGCTCGAACCTGTGTCCCCTGCATTGGCGGGCAGATTCTTAACCACTGCGCCACCAGGGAAGCCCCGGGTTGAAATCTTTGGATGGCGGAATCTTTGTGGCTTTGAATCGTTTCTTTCCCACCTTTGGGGCAGTGAGGATATGAACTCACCGTGCTTCTTGCCCTCAAGGTGCTCTGTCTGGTGACAGAGGCAGTTAAGAGGAGCAAAAATGATGATTCAGGGCTAAACACCGCAGGAGAAATGCAACACAGAAGGTACATAAGAGCTCAGAGGAGGGTGCGGTTTCTTCTCGGAGGAGTCTGGACACTTCTGGGGCAAGAAGAAGGGACCCTTTAGAAGGGCTTTGAAGGATAAGTAGGAGTCCACCAGGTGGACAAGGCAGGTGGGAGGGAGGGCAGTTCAGGGAGAAGTAACGGCATCTATAAAAGCATGAAGTCCTAAAAAGGCACGATCAGGTGGGGGCGGACTGCCTGTATCTGGGGAGAGGGGATGATGGGTGATGAGACTGCAGAGGTGGCTGGGGTCAATTGCAGGGCCTTGCCTGCCAGATCCAGGAGCAGGCTTCCCCCTTAGGCTGACAGTTCCTGAGGAGACTTTGCAGGAGGAGTGCCGTGTTCAGGTTTCTGGCTCTGTCTGGGACAAAGCGGAGAACAGAGTGAAGGGGGCAGGGTGGCAGCTGGTGCCCCAACCCAGCAGGGACCACGGGTAGGTGGGAGGGACAGCTGTTTTGGAGCAGAAGAGGCAGGACCCACCTTGGGTTGCACTTGGGGTGGACGGGTGGGCGGTGTACCTCACTGGGGCCAGGCACTGGGGCGTGTGGAGTCTGGACTTGAGGGGAGATGATTATTAGGGTGTTTTTGGGCATGTGAGTGGGAGAGCCTGTGGGCATCACATGGAGATGCCCAGGGGCCACTGGTGCCTGGAGAGAGGTCTTGATTGGAGCCACTTCCTGGCAGCCACCAACGCGAGGCAGTTGCCAAAGCCCTGGCATTTGGCAGGATTGGCCAGCAGGAAGATTCTAGTGGGAAAGCCCAGAGCCGGCCACAGCCTTGAGGAAATGGGCACTGGGGCAGGAGGGCTATGGAACACAGAAGAGCAGACAGGGAGGTGGGTCCTTGTGGATGCATCCCCGAGCACTGAGCTCAGAGCCAGTTTCTGCTGCATCCTGGCTCTGGAAGCTGGGCTGCGGGGCCGGGGGTCCAGGCTCTCCACGCCTTGGTGATGCTACTGCTCCAGGCCGGGGGTGCCATCGAGGCGTTGCCGGCCACTGAGGGCAAAGTGTGCTGGGAGCTCTGGAGGCCCCAGGGAGGGAGGGGGCCTCCACAACCCCTTCCTGGGAGCGTGGTGACTGAGCCCAAGAGAGGCAGCCCTGGGGATGGGGGCCCAGCTGGGACGGGGCTGGCCCCTGCTGGAATGTGCTCCAAGGGAGGTGAGCTCAGGGGGATGGAATTCCACCCAAACGAGAGTCACCTCCCAGTCCCTGCCCAGCCTCTGTGCGTGGAGGGTGCTGGTCTTGTCCCTTCCTGCCCTGCCCTGTCTGGTCTGGGTGCTCCTGGGAGCTGGATTTCCACCCTGCCCTGGCTGCAGGCAGGCCTGTGAGTCAGGGGACACCAGGGACCTGGCCTCTGGCAGCTGGGGCGGGGCCCCGATAAGGCTTGCTCAGCTATGCTCTCCTCTGCTGTCCCGAGGGCCACTTGCATATTTGTCCGGATAGAATGGTCAGTGGTGGCACGTTGAGGGCCCGAGGAGCCAGGCCCTGCCTGGCCTGAAGCCAGCTGACCAGGCCGGGCTGTGAGGAGGCCTCCGCAGGCCGCCGTGCCCTCCCTTCCTGCTCCAGATCTGGTGCAGGTGTGGGTTCTTCCCTTCCCAGATGCAAAGGCTTCCAGCTGGAACTTGAGGGACTTGGACCAGGGCTGGCCTTGGGCAGATCCCGGCCCTCCAGGGCCTCAGTTTCTCCCATGGTGGGACCTCGTGTCTCAGAAGGGTCTTCTAGTTCTGACATGTGGGGGTAGGGAATACAGGGTTCTTAGGACCACTGGACACCAACTGTGTCTCCAGCCACATGCTCCTGGAGTCCGCCAACCTTGTTCCTGCCTCAGGGCCTTTGCACATGCTGTTTCCCCTGTCTGGAAGGCCCTTCCCTCAGATGTTTGCATAACTAGTTCCTGCTGTTCCTTCAGGTCTCTGCTCAGACGTCGCCCTCCCGGGGAAGCCCTCTCTCACTTTCTGACTTTCCTCCCCTTTCTCCACCTCGGCTCTGTCTGTACACTGTCTTGCTTTATTTTCTCTATAACACTTAACACCATATGAAATGATTTTATTTGCACAGTTCTTTACGTCTTTATTCCCTCTCTCCTCCCACTACAATGTCAGCACCACGAGGGTAGGGGTGGCCTGAGTTTACAGCTGTATCCCCTGTGCCTAGAACAGTGCCTGGCACATAGTAAGTGCTCAAGAAATATTTGTTGAGTGAATGAATGACCTGACAGGTGTCTCCTCTTACCTGGGGCAATTTCCCAGGAGTAGGGCTGCCAGATAAAAAACAGGACTCCCAGTTAAACTTGAGATAACAAATATTTTTTAGTACAAGTATGTCCCAAATATTGTGTGGAACATACTTATAGCAAAACTTTATTCATTATTTATCTCAAATTAAAACTGAAATGGGTTTCTTGCACTTTTTTTTTTTTTTTTTTTGCGATATGCGGGCCTCTCACTGTTGTGGCCTCTCCCGTGGTGGAGCGCAGGCTCCGGACGCACAGGCTCAGCGGCCATGGCTCACGGGCCCAGCCGCTCCGTGGCATGTGGGATCTTCCCGGACCGGGGCACAAACCCGTGTCCCCTGCATCAGCAGGCGGACTCTCAACCACTGTGCCACCAGGGAAGCCCCGGTTTCTTGCACTTTTAAATTCAAATTTTTATGTTGAGATATTGTCAACTCATGCAGTTGCAAGAATTCAGAAAGATCCTATGTGCCCTTGGCCCGGTTTTCCCCAACAGCTCGTAAAATTATATAGTATCCCAACCGGGTTATTGATATCAGTATAGTCACGACACAGAACATTCCACTGTGAGGATTCCTGTGCTACCCTTTTGGAGCCAGATCTCCTTCCCTCCCTCCTTTATCCCCTCCTAATCCCTGGCAGCCACTAATCTGTTCTCTATTTCTACAGTTTTATCATTTCAAGATTGTTATATAAATGGAATGGTACAGTGTGTAATCTGTTGGGATTGGCTTTTTTCACTCAGCATAAGCCCCTCAAGATTCATTCAACTTGTTGCATTTATGAATAGTTTGTTCCTTTTTATTGCCGAGTGGTGTTTCACAGCATGGAACCGTTCATCTGTTAAAGGCCGCCTGGGTTGTTTCCAGTTTGGGGCTATGACAGATAGGCTGCTGTGAACAGTTTTGGACAGGTTTTGGTGTGAACGCAGGGTTCCATTTCTCTGGGGTAGATGCCCAAGAGTGTAACTGCTGGATCGTACGGTAGTTGTATGTTTAGCTTTGTAAGAAAGGGCTAAACTTTTCCAGAGTGGCTGTGCCGTCTTACATGACCACCAGCAATGTGCAAGGGGTCCTGTTTTGCTGCATCCCCTCCAGCATTGACGGTCGCCACTGTTTTTTGGTTTTGCCGTTCTGAGAGGTGTATGCAACATCTCACTGTGGTTTTAATGGCTGTTTCCCTAACAGCTAGTGATGTGGACCGTCTTTCCACGTGCGTATTTGCCGTCTGTACATCCTCTTCAGTGGAATGTCTGTTCGTGTCTTATGCCCATTTTCTAATTAGATTAGGTTTTTACTGTTGAGTTTTGAGATTTCTTTGTATGTTCTGGATCCTAGTCTTCTGTCAGACACGTGGTTTGCAGTTTTTTCCTCCCAATTTATAACTTGTCTTTTCCTCCTCCTCATAGGCTCTTTTGCAGAGCACAAGTTTTTAACTTTGATAAGGTCCAATTTATCAGTTCTTCCTTTTACGGATAGTGCTTTTGTGCTAAGAACTGTTTGCTGAGCCCTGGGTCCTGAAGATTTTGCCCTGTGTTTTTTTCTAAAAGCTTTGTAGCTTTACATTTAAGTCTTTTGTTTTTTAAAATTAATTAATTTTAAATCAGCCATCTAAGGTTTGTTTCTTTTTTAAATTGAAATTTTTAGTTCGCAAATTTGATTTTTTTTTTTCTTATTTTCTTCGGCCGCACCTCATAGCATGCAGAACTTTCCTCGCCAGGGATCGAACCCATGCTCCCTGCAGTGGAAGTGCAGAGTCATAACCACTGGACCACCAGGGAAGCCCCTTGAAATTGATTTTTAAAATGTATTTATTTTTTATTATAGTAAAATACCCATAGCATAAAACTTACCATGCCAACCATTTTTAAGTGTCTGGTTCCGTGGCGTTAAGTACATTTACCCTGTTGTACAGCCGTCACCACCATCCATCCCCAGAACTTGCTCATCTTCCCAAACTGAAACTGTCGCCATTAACCACTGACTCTCCTCCGCCCTCCCCAGGCCCTGGCAGCCACCGTCCACTTTCTGTGTCTATGAATCTGACTGCTCTAGGGGCCTCCTATGAGTAGGACCAGACAGTGTCTGTCCTTTTGTGGCTGGTTTATTTCACTGAGCAGAATGTCTTCAAGGTTCCATGATCCATTTTGAATTAACTTTTATATAAGGTGCATATATTAGGTCAGGGTTATCGTTTTGTCTATTTATGTTCTCAGCCTGGCAACCTCTGCCCAGCCTCTGCTGCCCCGTGGAGGAGGCTGGTCTCCAGACAGTACTGAGAAAAATCGTTTCAGAACCAGACTCCCTTCCTTGGGCCCATTTAATAGATGAGAGACTGACACCACCACGGAGGCCCTGCCAAGGCCACACACAGCAAGGGGGGCGGGGCAGGATTCACACCCAGGGCCTAGCTCCCAGGTCCTCCTGCCCCCTCCTCCCCCCATGACTGGCCGGGGCAGGTGGGGCTGGGCGGGGCTGACGTGTCCACTGGGGAATGCCCACTGGGATGACCAGGCCGGGATGTGCAGGCCTGGAGGAAAAAGACAGGTCCAGAGCGGAAGCCACTGAGGAGGGGCTGGAGGGGAACCAACTCGGGCCCGGGTGGAGGACGCCCACGAGGCCTGAGGTTTATTTTCCAGTTTTCTCCGATGACACAGCGAGGGCAGGGCCCAGCCAGGTCCGGTGGGTGATGCTGCCATGATAGCAGTGGATGGTGCCGAGGAGGGCGGCAGGCAGGACCAGGACCATGGAGTAGAGGAATGTGGGAAGATGCAGGTTGCAGCTCTGATGAGAAAATGGGATAAGCCGGAGGGCAGGTGCCTGTTTGGTGGGAGAATGTAGATGATGGGGTACATACTGACTTAACCTCCACGAGTCCTGTGAGCTTGACGTTCTCCGTTGTTCTCTCCATTTTACAAATGGGAAAACGGAGGCCCAGAGAGGTAAAGAAATTTGCCCAAGGCCACACAGCTGGCAGGTGCTGTCCTACGCTCTGAATCCAAGTAGTCTGGCTCCAGACCCAGTTCTTAACCTCTGAACTGTTTCACCAGCCCTGGGGCTTCTTGGACTCAGATATGTTTATCCTCAGACCCAGTTCTCACATCCTGCCATTCCAAAATGTTGTCCTAAGATTCTCCAATCCCCTGTTTGGGGCAACTTGGAGACTCTGGGGTCCCCAGCCCCCAAAAGGCCCCAGTGTCTGGTGGTTTGGGGACTGTAGATTATTCTGGCACTGTTCGTGCTCCCCCCTCCTGGTCACTGCGGCCCTGGGACAGTCCTTGGGCCACTGTCGTCTGCCTGAGAGAGGCCTCTTGCAGGCCAGGAGGGAGCTTGGCCATGTGGAGAAGAAGATTCTGTGCATTGCCCCCTCCCCAGCAGGAGAGGGGGCCTGGACCGCAATGGGGGGTGCAGGGGCTGGGCAAGGAGGTGCCCAGGAGTGCCCACACTGTGCAGAGACCTGGCACACCTCCTGCTGTCATGGGTTTTCTGGGCTGGCTCAGCCTAGGGAAGGCAGTGGGGGACCCACATCCTGTCCCCCTGCCGGATCCTCTCATCCTTCCGGGCAGGCGTGAGAGACACCTCGCCATCTCCCAGAGCCCAGCCTGGAGCCTGGCACCCAGTGGGTGCTCTCAGCGACGTGGCGTGACGTGAGTGCAAGGCTGGCATCCAGAAGGGGGCTTAGAGGATTGGCAGGCCTGGGGGTTGGGAGTGCGTGTCCTTTGCCTTCCTGGGCACGGCTGTGCAGGGGATGGGGATGGACTGAGGATGGCTTGTCCCGGTGTGGGAGGCGGCCTCCAGAGACCATTCCCGGCTTCCTGCTTCTCAGCTGTGTGGCCTTGGGCATGTTCACTTGCCTCTCTGTGCCACAGTTTCTCCATCCGTAAAGCAGGGACAGCGATCGCTTTGTAGAGTGTTGTGAGGGTTAAAAGATTAAATGCATTTAAAGTGTTCGCAGCTCTGCTGTCCTATATGGTGGCCACAGGCCACGTGGGGCTATTTAGATGTAAATTAATCACAGATGAATAAGACTGAGCATTCACCCCCTCAGTCCTCCTGTCCAGTGCTGTGTAGCCACGTGGCTCGTGACTTACTGCAGGAAGGTCCAGTGGACAGGCCGGCTTGGAGCGGCAGGTGCTGGGCTCGGGCTTTGCTGTCACTACTAAAGGGACCCGGAAAAGTCTCAGCAGCGAGGGGAGCAATCCTTTCACCTCCCTGGGCCCCTGCCAGCCCAAGGCGGGGTCTCCAGTAGCGGCCGTGTCACTTCTCTTGGAAGGAATCCCCACCATGGCTGTTGGCCCTTCAGAGGGGGCACATTTGAAACCGGCTGAGGTGGGAGGGGGCGGCGTGGCGAGGCCCCGGGAGGCCTCCCAGGTGAGGTGCAGCCGAGGGGGCTCGGTTACACCACGGTGAGACCAAGTCAAAAGGCGCCCACCAGGGACAATTACCGCCTTTGTCCTCTGCAGGGGGAGTGGGACTCTCGGGTGTTATCAAATCTGCCCAGACAGGGGACGGGGAGCCAAGTGGTGGAGGGTGGGCAGGGGCGGGGCGGGGGGTGAGGAGGAATTGGCACCCAGGCGGCAGCGTCACTTGCCCTAATCTTGCACACTTGTGTGTCCTTTGAGGAGAAATCCAGGTACTATTATGTCCCGAAAAAGGACCCATTACCTGACACAGGGCCTTCTTCAAGTCTTCACCCTGCAGTGTGCCTTCCAGACGCTAATCCCGTGCTCTGTCTACACGAGTGAATCCGTTTCACTGGCCCGACCACCTTGGGGGTCCTTCTGAACTCCATTTCACAGATGGGCAGCTGAGGTCCAGCCAGTGACTTGAGCAGCGTCCCAGGGCAGTCCCCGCTGCAGCAGATCAAGGGCTCACCTGATCTCAGGACCTCCCCAGGACGTCGTGCGGAGGGGGCAGGCCCAGGGCCGGCCGGGGGTGGGCAGGGTCAGGCCAGCCCTCAGCTGCTCTGCGCGCCTCTCCCAAGGCCTGATGCACCATGTGCTGCCCCACGCCTAGTGCTCTCCATAAATGACCCCCAGGGAAGGTGTGGCTCGCCCCGTCGCACCCGAGGAGAGTGGAGGTAGAGCGGGTTTACCGAGGTGGCCCAAGTAGGAAACATCGAGCCAGGGTTCCCTCCCGGCCATCCTGCTTCTGTAGCCCACGCTCTGCCCGTCCTCTCTGGGTCTCTTCTTAGCCCTCAGTTGTGTGTGTGTGTGTCTAGTTTAGACCTGGAAGGATTGGTCGTATTTTGAAATAATGATTCTCACAACGTTTGTAAAAACACTTTATAATTTGCGAAACCTTTTCTAACGCTTTTCTTTGGCCGAGGCTCACAACTTTCCTCCAAGCAAGCGGTGTAACTGTGCCCATTTTTCAGGCGACATACCTGAGGCTCAGGCCGGGCGCCGCTCAGCCTGCAGGGTGGGTGGCTCTGCGGGGCATAGAGTCCTGGGTTGCGGCGGGGAGGCCGGGGGCTCCTAGCAGGAATGACACGGCTGAGAAAAGTGGCCAGAAAAACCCTGACTCTGCAATTTGTTTGCTGCGTGCCCTTGGGTAGTCTCCCGCAGCCTTGGTTCCCTCAGTGGCAGGAAGGCCGCGATCACCTGCACTTCTCAGAGCCATCGTGCTGAGTGAATGAGATGATGCCCGGGGAGTACCGAGTCCCACACTCTCGGGTGGTGAGTGCTCAGGAGACAGTAGCTATTGGTACGGATATTGTTATTACTATTATTAGTGATGGTAGCAGCAGTAGTCATTTTAAAGCCACTGTTAGGTTTTAATTCCTGTATTCCATTCTGTAGGATCTTTCTAGCTCTAAAGCTCCATGTTTCCCATGAACCATTCGTGTAGCCTGCTAGGAGGACTTGGGGAGGAGATGTCTGGGAATCCATGGAGATTTGTCACTTCACTGAAAAGAGGGGGTCGCTGGGGAGAACGCTGTTGCAATACCACATCGGCCCTCCTCACTTTGTGACAGGTGAGGTCCATCTGGGTCTCTCGGGGGTATCTGAGCTGCTCCCTGTGGAGAGAGCCCACCCAAGCCCGTGCCACACTCTGGGACCTGCACAGTTGTCTGTAAAGTCCAGTCTCCAGCCCAGACCTCCTTTCAAACTCAAACCTTGTGCATCCAGCTGCCCCCCGCCCCCCGCTCCTGGACGTCTGCTGGCCCGGAACCCACCTATTCCAAACCTCGCTGCAGGTCCTTCTCCCACAGCCATGCTCCTGCCTTCCATCCCCTGCCAGCTCAGGAAACAGCAGCCCCGTCCTCCCGGTTGTCTGGGCCCAAAACCTTGGCTTCATCCTGACTCCTTTCACACCCCACATCCAGCATGTTGGCTCTGGCTAAAACGTCTGTCCAGGATCTTCCCCGTCTCACAGCCCGCACCCCTGCCCCCATCATCTCCCACCTGGAGCAGCACAACAGCCTCCTAACCCGTCTCCCTGCTTCCCCCTTGGCCCCGGCAGCCTCTTCAAATGTTAAGTTAAATCGTCTCCTCTCTGCTCATAACCTCACAGTGGCTCCCAACTCAATCAGAGGAGAAGCCGAAGTCTTCACAAAGGCCGACAAGGCTCTTCATGACCTGGACGCCTGGGCCCCTTTGACCTCATCTCCTACTTCCCCTTCACTCACTCTGTTCCACCTACATTGTTCCTTAAACACACCGGGTGTGTCCCTACCTCAGGGCCTTTGCACTTGCTGTTCCCCTTGCCTGGAGCGTTTGCTATCCGGACATCCACCCCCTCCCCTCCTCAAGTCTTTGCTCAAATATCACCTTCTTAAGGAGGCCTTTCCTGACCACCCTATTTGAAATTGCCCCCCATCTGCCTCACCACTTCCTGTCCGCTGTCATGTTTTCTTTTTCTACATGGCACTTATGACCACCTGACATAATATTGGTAAGTCGCCAAATGATCCCAGGGTGGCTGGGGAAAAAGTGCTGTAGGAGGCTTCTATGGGAACTGTACAGGCTCAGACAGAAGCTTTCCTCTCACCTATGTCTTCAGTATTTGTTCCAGAGGGTCGGTAGTAAATAGAGATTTTATTTTTAAATTCCTATGTCCCCTTATCTTACTCCAGGCACTATTCTAAGTACTTCATATATATTAACTCATAAAATTCTGATAAGAACCTAGTGAAGTAAGTACTATTTCAAAAAAAATTTTTTTGAAGTATGGTTGATTTACAATGTGTTAATTTCTGCCATACAGCAAAGTGACTCAGTTATAAATATATATATATATATTCTATTTCATGTTCTTTTCCATCATGGTTTATCACAGGACATTGAATATAGTTCCCTGTGCTATACAGTAGGACCTTGTTGTTTATCCATCCTATATATAATAGCTTGCATCTGCTAATCCCAAACTCCCAATCCTTCCCTCCCCCACCCCCCCTTCTCTTGGCAACCACAAGTCTGTTTTCTATGTTTGTGAGTCTGTTTCTGTTTCATAGATAGGTTCATTTGTGTTGTATTTTAGATTCCACATATAAGTGATATCATACGGTCTTTGTCTTTCTCCTTCTGACTTATGATGTAAGTAGTTATTATCTCACTTTTACAAATGAGGACACTGAGGCACAGAGAGGTTCACTAACTCACCCAAGGTCACACAGCTAAAAATATAGCCAGGATCTGAATCCAGGCAGTCTGGCTCCAGAGTCTCTACTCTTGCTATAGTTCTTCTCTTGTGTGCATTCATTCACTAAATATTTGTAACATATCTACTTTGTGTCAGGCACAAGATTTTAGAGACCAGCAGATGACTAAAAAATGGTCTCTGCCATCTCACACCAGTTAGAATGGGCATCATCAGAAAATCTACAAACAACAAATGCTGGAGAGGGTGTGGAGAAAAGGGAACCCTCTTGCACCGTTGGTGGGAATGTAGATTGATACAGCCACTATGGAGAACAGTATGGAGGTTCCTTAAAAATCTACAAATAGAACTACCATGTGACCCAGCAATCCCACTACTGGGCATATACCCAGAGAAAACCATAATTCAAAAAGACACATGCACCCCAGTGTTCACTGCAGCACTATTTACAATAACCAGGTCATGGAAGCCACCTAAATGCCCATCAACAGATGAATGGATAAAGAAGATGTGGTAAAGATATACAATGGAATATTACTCAGCCATAAAAAGGACTGAAATTGGGTTATTTGTAGAGACGTGGATGGATCTAGAGACTGTCATACAGAGTGCAGTAAGTCAGAAAGAGAAAAACAAATACCGTATATTAACACATATATGTGGAACCTAGAAAAATGGTACAGATGAACCGGTTTGCAGGGCAGAAATAGAGATACAGATGTAGAGAACAAATGCATGGACACCAAGGGGGGAAAGTGGCGGAAGGTGGTGGTGGGATGAATTGGGAGATTGGGATTGACATATATACACTAATATATATAAAATGGATAACTAATAGGAACCTGCTGTATAAAAAAAATAAAATTCAGAAAAAAAGGTCTCTGCTATCAGGGAGCTCACAGTCTAGTAGGAAATGCAAAACAAATAAATAAGGGGAAGGGGAACATATTCATTCAGCAAACATTCACTGACATCTACTAAATGTCAGCCCTCTGTTAGGCACTGGAAATCAGAGATAAGACACAGTTTCTGCTTCAGGGTGCTTACATTCTAATAACAGAGGGAAAGTGTGAATTACTGCGTGTAATCATGGCAGCATGAGAGGAATAGGGTAAAGGAGAAGGTAGGGGACTCTGGGACCCCGGGATAGGAGGTCTAACCCCCTGGGGGCTGGTTTGGATGGGTCGATGGCTGAGTGGTTGGGTAGATGGATATGTGGATAGTTGGATGGATAAATAGATGATAGACAGTATTTTGAAGGATGGTTAGATGAATGGTTATACGGATGGATGAACAAACTTATGATTAGGTGGATAGATATTAGAAAATGGTTAGATGAATGGATATATGGATGGATGGATGGATGGATAGATAGGTATTTGGAAGGGTAGGTAGATAGAAAGAAAGTGTTTGGAAGGATGGTTATATGGATGGACAGATAGATGGATGAATGGATAGTTATTTGGAAGCACGCTTGGGTGAATGGATGGGTAAAAAGCTGAGCTCATTGCTGGCAAGTTGGACATTATCCCAGTGAGATCACCAGAACAGCTGAAAGAAAGGGATGGAAATCCATTCATTCTTTCAGCAAATGTTTATTAAGCACCTATTTATGTGTCTGGTACCATTTTAGGCTCTGGAATTAGATGGTACTTGCCTTTATGGAACTGACATTCCAGAGAGAAAGCAGAGGACAAACAAATAATCAAATATATATAGAATCTGCTGTCAGAGACTAATAAATACTACGATGACAAAGTAAAGCAGGTCGAGAGGGCAAAGATGATGGAGGGGGCATTTTATCTTAGGGAGTCAGGAGAGACCTCTCTGAGAAGGTGAGTTCTGAACAGGAAGTGAGGAAGTGTGCCGTCTGGGGAATAGCATTTGAGACAGGGGGAACAGCAAATGTAAGAGCCCGAGGCAAAGAGGCCAGTGTCACTGAGTGAGGGAGAGAGGAGATGAGGTCCCAGATGGTGTGTTTGGAGTCTGGGGTCCGGGTGCGAGATATGGGCAGATCACCTTCTGGGCCCTATAAGGAGTGTGTGTGGGTTTGGTTATGTCTCGGAAAACCAGTGGCAGACTTTGAACCTGGGCTGATTTGTGTTTGGAAAGCACCACCCCCCTCGCCGTTTCCCTGCTCCCCTCGGTGGGGGTCCCAGCCCTGCATCCTCCTGGCCTGTTCACAGCTGGGAGGCTGTCAGCATTTTGATTACAGCTCCCAGCTCTCAATGGTTTACAGCTCAACGGTGAAACAGGCCCTTGAAATAGGCCCTGGGCCACGGGTGGCACCTCGGAGTGATTTACTTGCTCACCATTTCTATATTTAGTGCTGTTTAATGCCTCTAGGCCAAGTTTTCAGAAAGAAAAAAGAGGAGGAATTTAGGGGGAGTTGGTTACTTTTTTTTTTTAACACATAGATCCATTTTTCAGTTATTTTCTGAGATTATTGCCCAGACTTTAAAAAAGTTGCTGGATGCCAACTAATGGTGTATTCTGGGACATCTTTTCTTTCTAAGAGAGCCTAGTCTCCGCTAAGCTGCCCTTTTCTCTTGAAAGTTTGTGTCTGCTTTCTGGTGAGCGCGAGCTGGACCGAGTGTGTGACTCAGGGGGCGAAGGTATCCATTACTTAATATTTCACAGAATACGGCTGGACTTCAGGCCGTTTGCTCTCACTGACCCCTAAAGCGGGGTCCCTCAGACCCCCAGCCAAGGCATCTGCAGGGCGTCTCAGATTTTAATTTGCACACGAATCACCTGAGGAGTGTGAAGACGCAGCTTCTGATTCTGCAGGTCTGGGATGAGGCCTGAGAGTCTGCATTTCCAACAAGCTCCCGGGTGATGCCCTGGGACCAGTCTTTGAGCTCAAGGATTTTCATCAGTGCTGTCCAATAGAAATTAATACGAGCCACACAGGCAGCTTAAATTTTCTAGTAGCCACATCAAAAAGGTAAAAAGGATGACAGTAAACTTAATATCTTTTATTTAATCTAATATGTCCAAAATATTGTCACTTCCCTACGTAATCGATATGAAAATACTGAGATGGTTTGCGTTCTTTTTTTTTCCGTAAGTCTTTGAAATCTGGCAGCTGCTTTACACGTAGAGCACATCTCCGTTCAGACTAGCCACAGTTCAGGCGCTCGTGTGGCTGGTGGCTCCCCTCTTGGTCGGCACAGATCTCAATGTGGCTTGAATACCTCTGGTGACAGGGAGCTCCCTCCCTCCCGGGACGTTCACTCCATCCCCACAGGCTCTTAGTTGGGATTTGCCCCCAGGCCAACTGGGAAGAGCCAGCTTCACTCCCCGGGTCCCCGAGCTGGTTGGCATCCTCTGCAGAGAACCGTCTTGCAAAAATGCGGAGGGCCCCTCGAAGCCCTCCCCTCCGGCTCCCTCCTGTGAGCGGGCCCCTCACGCGCTCTGCCTCAGCGATGGTCTCTGTTGTTGTTGTTCTTTCTTGTTGAAGAACCGGGGTCAGGGAGTTTCAGTGCTGTTCCCCTGATCACCCAGCCAGGAGGTGGCAGAGCTAGGGCTCCAAGTAAGGACATTGAGACCTCTCCTCCCTCTGCTGTAAGAGGCTCCAGGTCCTTCAGGACAGCGGACCTTCCTGGCCCACTCGAGCTCCTCCAGGCACACAGGGCCGGCCCAGCTGGACTGACGGAGCCGCAGAGCTGGCCGGGAGGGTGGGCATCAGAAGCCACACGGCCCCGGGGCTCAGATCCTGTGTCAGCTCCTTGTTGCCACAGAGCAGTAAGAAGCAGCTCGTCCCCCCACCATGCCTACCCCCTGCCCAGGGGAGAGCCCCCGCCATCTCGGCTGGAAACTGCCCTGGGATAGAGATAACCCAGGGTGTTTTTCCCAGTCGCTGGCCTGGAAAAAAACCTGACTCCACTGGGGGCAGGAAAGAGGCTATCTCAGGGGAGGTGTCCCTGCGCCCGTGTCCTCAGGCCTGGCTGCAGGGCAGCAGGAACTTCGGCCCAGACCAGCCACCCTCCTGGACACCAACACAAAAGGGGCTTCTGCTCTGGGTTGGGGGCTTCAGTGGTAGCTGGTCACTGGGCAGGGCCTTGCTGAGGTCAGGGCAATTCATCTGGGCGTGGCCAGGGGCACAGAGGGTGGTCAGCTGGAGGGCGGATGCCTCTGTGCTCTGGGGCGTCCGCTCCTATGTCCTCTGTCCCAAAGCCCCTCTCTGGGGGCTTCAGCTTGATATTCTATGGACTGAGCCAGGGCCTCCTGTACCAGACCCAACCGTGAAGGAAATGGCCGTCCAGGCTCCCGAGCCAGGGTGGATTCATTCATTCGCTCATTCGTTCATTCAGCAAATGCTTGCTGAACATCTCAGCCTCGTCTTGGTGCCTCCTGAACGAGAAAGATGAGGAACCGGAAGAAGGGTGTCACAGGCAGAGGGGACAGCAGGTGCAGAAGCCCTGGGGGCTTGGAGTGGTTCAGAAGGACGTGGCATTAAGTGTGCACAGAGGGATTCACAGGGCCACACAGCCGTCAACACAAGCAATTCTAGAACTTTTCATCGCCCCAAGAGGAACCCCCGTACCTGTTAGCAGTGACTCCCCATCCCCCTTTCCCCCAGCGCTGGGCAGCCAGTAATCTGCTGTGTCTGTGGGTTTGCCCGTTCTGGACATTGTGTGTAAACGGAATTGTACAATATATGACCTCAGGGGTCTGGCTTCTTTCACTGAGCGTCATGTTTTCAAGGTCCATCCGTGGTGTAGCAGGTGCCGGCACTTCATTCCTTTTTATGGCTGAATAACACTCCCCTGTAGGGATAGACCACATTTAGTTTTGTGTGTTTCTGGACGCGTGTTTCTGGTCTGACTGTTGTGCCGTGCTGTGGTCAGTGCCCCACATCCTTGAAGTCCATCCTCTTCAGGGCTGTCCCTGAAAAAGCCATGTCTCTGGGTCAAGAGAGGAGGAGGGTCTGGACAGACACAGGCGGGACCTGCGCCCTGAGTACTCTGGCTCTGCATCCCCGTGGGGCTGGCCAGAGCCCCGCAGCCCAGCAGGTGCCGTGGACACTGGCTCGGCCTCCGTCAGCTGGTTCGCGGGGGCTGCCCCTGGAAAGCGGCGAGCGGGCCTCCGGCTTCTGTGCTTCCTTGCTCCCCATCTGTGGTTCTGCCTGGCTGAGCCACTGTCCTACTTCTTCCCGCACCTGCTCAGGCCTCTGGTCTGTCCCCCACGTGGCTGCCTGAGGGAGCCTCTCCAGTGCCAAGTACCCTGTCCTGTCCGGCGGTGGGTTGGCCCTCCCCCCTGACGGCTGGCTTCCTTCCCGTTTCTGGGCTCCCCCGCTCCCTTCCGCACTGCCCTTCTCCCATGCCGTTCCCTCTGCCCGGATTGCCCTTTCCTGCTTTCTGTCCAGCCTGGCCCTCCTCAGGTCCTGTCTCAGCTCAGGGATTATTTCCTCACCTCCTCATTCCAGTCGGGCTCCTTTGTTCCTGCTCTCAGCCATTCACCCAGCAAGTATTTGCTGAGCACTGACTGTGCTCTGGACACCAGTCAGAGTGCTGGGGCCACGGCAGGAGCAGACAAACTGAGTCCCTGCCCTTGGGCAGTTGGCATTCTGGTAGGAGACAAGAGAAACCGAAGACAGAAATGTGTGCTATGTCAGATACCGATGCCCGTGGGGAGCAAAACGAACCAGGGCGGGGGTCAGGGAGAGTCCCTGCAAAGGTGAGATTTGAGCAAAGGCCCCTAGGAAAGGAGGGCGGGAGCCATGGAGAGGGTGGGGAAGAGTTCCAGGCAGAGGGAGAGCTGTGCAAAGGCCCTGAGGCAGAGCATGCCTGGTGTGTTGGAGGAGCAGCAAGGAGCCCATGGCGATTAGGGTGGAGTGAACAAAGGTGTAGGGGTGAGGCCAAAGAGGTAGCAGGGACCACAGGGTGCAGGTGGAGAGAGAACAGTGTAAGGGAACACGAGGTGTCGGTGGAGAGAGAACAGTGTGAGGGACCATGGGGTGTAGGTGGAGAGAGAATGGTGTGAGGGACCATGGGGTGTAGGTGGAGAGAGGACGGTGTACGGGACCATGGGGTGTACGTGGAGAGAGGATGGTGTGAGGGACCAAGGGGTGTAGGTGGAGAGAGAACGGTGTGAGGGACCACGGGGTATAGGTGGAGAGAGGACGGTGTACGGGACCATGGGGTGTACGTGGAGAGAGGATGGTGTGAGGGACCAAGGGGTGTAGGTGGAGAGAGAACGGTGTGAGGGACCACGGGGTATAGGTGGAGAGAGGACGGTGTACGGGACCATGGGGTGTACGTGGAGAGAGGATGGTGTGAGGGACCAAGGGGTGTAGGTGGAGAGAGAACGGTGTGAGGGACCACGGGGTATAGGTGGAGAGAGGACGGTGTACGGGACCATGGGGTGTACGTGGAGAGAGGATGGTGTGAGGGACCAAGGGGTGTAGGTGGAGAGAGAACGGTGTGAGGGACCACGGGGTATAGGTGGAGAGAGGACGGTGTACGGGACCATGGGGTGTACGTGGAGAGAGGATGGTGTGAGGGACCAAGGGGTGTAGGTGGAGAGAGGACGGTGTACGGGACCACGGGGTGTAGGTGGAGAGAGGACTGTGTACGGGACCACGAGGTGTAGGTGGAGAGAGGATGGTGTACGGGACCATGGGCTGTAGGTGGAGAGAGGACGGTGTACGGGACCACAGGGTGTAGGTTGAGAGAACAGTGTACGGGACCACAGGGTGTAGGTGGAGAGAGAACAGTGTGAGGGGCCATGGGGTGTAGGTGGAGAGAGAACAGTATGAGGGACCACAGGGTGTAGGTGGAGAGAGAACGGTGTGAGGGACCACGGGGTATAGGTGGAGAGAGGATGGTGTACGGGACCACGGGGTGTAGGTGGAGAGAGAACTATGTACGGGACCACGGGTTGTGGGTTGAGAGAGAACAGTGTATGGGACCATGGGGTGTAGGTGCAGAGAGAACACTGTACGGGACCACGGGGTGTAGGTGGAGAGAGAACAGTGTACGGGACTACGGGGTGTAGGTGGAGAGAGAACAGTGTACGGGACTACGGGGTGTAGGTGGAGAGAGAACACTGTACGGGACCACGGGGTGTAGGTGGAGAGAGAACGGTGTAAGGGTCCACGGGCTGTAGGTGGGGAGAGAACGGTGTACGGGACCACGGAGTATAGGTGGAGAGAGAACATTGTACGGGACTACGGGGTGTAGGTGGAGAGAGAATGTTGTAAGGGACCACGGGGTGTAGGTGGAGAGAGAACGGTGTATGGGACCATGGGGTGTAGGTGGAGAGAGAACACTACGGGACCATGGGGTGTAGGTGCAGAGAGAACACTGTACGGGACCACGGGGTGTAGGTGGAGAGAACGGTGTAAGGGACCATGGGGTGGAGGTGGAAAGAGAACGGTGTATGGGACCATGGCGTGTAGTGGGAGAGAGGACATTGTACGGGACCATGGGGTGTAGGTGCAGAGAGAACACTGTACAGGACCACGGGGTGTAGGTGGAGAGAGAATGGTGTAAGGGACCACGGGGTGTAGGCAGAGAGAGAACGGTGTAGGCAGAGAGAGAACGGTGTAAGGGACCACGGGGTGTAGGCGGAGAGAGGACGGGGTACGGGACCACGGGGTGTAGGGGGAGAGAGGACGGTATACGGGACCACGGGGTGTAGGGGGAGAGAGGACGGTATACGGGACCACGGGGTGTAGGGGGAGAGAGGACGGTATACGGGACCACGGGGTGTAGGGGGAGAGAGGACGGTATACGGGACCACGGGGTGTAGGGGGAGAGAGGACGGTATACGGGACCACGGGGTGTAGGGGGAGAGAGGACGGTATACGGGACCACGGGGTGTAGGGGGAGAGAGGACGGTATACGGGACCACGGGGTGTAGGGGGAGAGAGGACGGTGTATGGGACCATGGGGTGTAGGTGGAGAGAGGACGGTATACGGGAACACGGGGTGTAGGTGGAGAGAAGACAGTGTATGGGACCATGGGGTGTAGGTGGAGAGAGGACGGTGTACGGGACCACGGGGTGTAGGTGGAGAGAAGACGGTGTAAGGGACCACGGGGTGTAGGTGGAGAGAGGACGGTGTATGGGACCACGGGGTGTAGGTGGAGAGAGGACTGTGTACGGGACCACGAGGTGTAGGTGGAGAGAGGACGGTGTACGGGACCATGGGGTGTAGGTGGAGAGGGATACGGGACCTCTCGGACCCAGCACAGAACCCCAGCATTGGCCAGCAGCCATGAGCATCGTTCTAGTCTCCACCCCCAAGCTCCCACAAACTGGAACGGTATGGGGCAAATCCAACAAGATGTTATTTCACCTACTGTGTACTTCTAATCAATAAGGATTTTAAGAACATAGCAGTGGCAGCGTTAGTACTCGGAGCAACGTGAACAATCCCTCAGTGCTTTGTAACACCCCACCTGACTCAGATTCTTCCATTGTCTTAGAAACATTTTCCAGTTGGGCTGTGGAGCGGGGGACCGCTGGGGGACTGTGACCACGGGAGGGGCAGGTACGTGCTTTCCTTCAGAGCCACCGATGGTGGAGGCTGGCATTGGCCTCGTGCCCGCGTGACATTTGGATGCATGGCTGCCTTATCCCCCAAGAGCGTAAGCTTCCAGAGAGGAGGGGCCTGGCCTCTTTCTGCCACCTGGCCACCAACCTCAGGTCCGCCCAGGCCAGGGATTAAATTAACATGTGGTAGAAAAATGAATTAGTGAGTCAATGAATGAATGAATGAATGCCAAGGCCAATCCACTGATGCGTCAGAGGTCGGGAGGAACATGTGTTTGATGGCTCCACCTACTCCCGCTGGCCTCCCTGCCCCTCAGGCGATAGTTGGGGTCCCTGACTGCCTCACTCAGTCTGCAGTCCACACTCCAGGGCGGCAGACCCCGTCAGAGGCCACCCCCAGATGAGAGAGCCGCAGCCAGAGCGGTGGCAGGGCTGGGCTGGGGCAGGGTTGCCCGTGGGGCTTGTCTGTTCCACGTTGACAGTGGGCCGCGCTGGCCCCGGGTACAGGCGAGCACAGCAGAGGCTGCCCAGGCCCTGGTGGGCCGCACGGGGACCCCCCCTGCTGGCTTCCACCATCCAAGAATCTGTGTGTGAGCTTGTGTCGGGGGTGGTGACTGTGAGAGTCACGTCAAGAAAGACACAAGTCTGGGGGTGAGGGGTGTCGGTCCCCGAGAAACGGTTCCTCCGAGACCTCGGAGCTGGCAGAGGCCAGTTCGTGGAGGCCTCGAGAGCCAGGCCACGGACTCTGGGTTTCAACCCCCGGATGACTGGAGGCCAGAGACAGTGTTTGAGCAGCCGTAATCTGGCGAACACTCCTTACAGGAGGTCCCAGTCTAAACCAGGAAGATTGTCCCTCGGGATGGGGTTGACACCCCTTTTCCTGAGGCCCTGGCCGGAGTCCACGCCTCCCGTGCCGTCGGGCTAACCCAGCTGCATTCCAGCGGCCTTGTTCTGTGGAACGCAGCTTCCCCTGCCATCCCCACCCGAGGCAGACAGGAATACTTGCTTGAAGTCGGTGCATCCAGTGTGACTCAAAGAATGTGACCAAGAAGAAAATACTCCAAATGTTTACTAAAAAAAAAAAAGCTGTCTTTTCCCCTCTTTCATCTGAGTTGCCCAGAGGAATACAGCTGCAGCTGAAAGAAATGCAGCTTTCTGTTCATGATGGATGGACGTGCAGGAGGAGGGCAGGTGGAGGAGGAAGAGGGGCGGGGGCAGCGGGAGAGCAGGGGCGGTGCTGTCAGCTCTGGGCCCCCAGCCTGCAGCCCCCTCCCAGGGCGGCGCTCACACCTCACGTCTCCTGTGTACGTTCTGTGAGGGCAGTGTCCACGGCTGCCTGCCCGCGGGCTTCCACGTTGTCTTAGGTCAATGTCCTTGGAAAGGCCCGCTGCATGCAGGGCATTTCCCAGGAAATGGGAGCAAAGCTGGGCTGCGATGCGGCAGCTACAGAGGCTTCAGCTGGTCCGATGAGTGGCTCTGGGCTGGAATGGCCCTTTAGAGTTGTCCCCAGCATCGACCAGTGGATTGGCCTGGCCCAGGGCACACCTGCCGAATGCAGCCGTGCCCCTTCCAGGTGGGTCTGGCCAGTGGAAGGCACTGGAGGGAGTCCTGAGGGCACAGCAAAGTGGCCTGGGCCAGGCCACTCACTCCTGGGGCTGCCCTGATGAGGGGCCGTGACCGCGGGTGAGGCTGCTCCCGTGATGGGAGGACGGTTCCAGGAGGGATGCGGCTGAGGGTGTCAGCGGCTGACACTCCGGGCAGCCAGGCAGCGAGTGCGTGGTCCTGGAGGAGGACCTGGGGGGCACCGTGGCGTCCACAGCACTATCCAGTCCCGTGACCGTGGCCTGGGGGAGCAACGCCATCCCGGCACACCTGCCTTCCTCTGTTCAGCCGCGTTCCGTAGTGCTGCAGCCAGACTGCCTGGGTTCACATACCAGCCCCGCACTTCCCGTCTGTGGCCCCTGGTACCTCAGACTCCTCGCCTGTAAAGTGGGGATGATGAGGTAAATCTGCCTCACAGGGTGACTGTGTGGATTCAGCGAGGTGCTGTCTGTTAAGAGCTTGGAATGCCAGCTGATGCTGTCAGTGGCTCTTATTGGAGTTGGGTACCGTTCCTGCCCTCGTGGGGCTCACAGCCTGGCGGGAGGGATGGGTGTGCAGACAGGAAGTTATGACACAGGGCAGTTTGGCATGGAGCAAGCGTGGGCCTCTGTGTGAGCAGCTGTCTCTACTCTTATCCAAGAACACAGGGAGTTCACGCAGTGCCGTCAGTAATCTATAACCACCATAATAACACAGCTGCCCTTCCTGAGGGCTCCTCCGGCTGGGCACCACGCCTTTGGTCACTGGGTCCTGATGCTGCCACCACTGGATGTGTTCTGTTGAACAAGGAGACACAACCGAGGCCAGTGGAGGGGTGGCACTCGCCCAGTGTCCCAGCCGGGGTCTGGTCAGTGGCACAGTTGGGATCACGGAAGGAACTTGAACGAAGGGGTTACTTACAGGGCATACGTAGCATCCAGGCTGTCCTCCGAGGGGTGCTGCAGCACCTGGGGCTGGCAGCCGTGGGGAGCTCATACTGCCTGGGCCCTGTGGGGCAGAGAGGGGAGCTGTGGACTGGAGGGCGAGCAGCTGGAGGAGAGGGGCCACCTGGCGGGAGCTGGGGCTCCAGGTAGAGGAACGGGGTAACGGCCACCACGTGGCCCTACAGAGAGGGGATCCAGGGAAGAGATGTCCCTGCCCCTCTCTCCTCCTGCCGTCCAGTCTCTTGCAGGACTCCCCACTCCCTGCTCCCCACTGCTGGCTGGGCCTGACCAGACGCTGGAGGACAGGAAGCCTGTGGGCGCAGGGTACACAGGTGAGCCTCCAGGGCCGGAGAAGGGGGCACAGAGGTGCCCAGCACATCCAGGCCCTCAGCCTTGACTCCAGCATGGCCCCCACCTTGTGGGGCTTCTTAGGCAGATGGCACGAGGGGCCCAGCACAGGGCATGGCCACAGCACGTGCACAGCGAGGGACACCTTGTGTCACACACAGAGGACGAAGGACCAGTGCTGGCCTCTGTTGTTACAGGTGGTTTGGGTCACGTGCAGCTTGGAGACAAGAAACACGGGCAGCTGGGGCCTGGAGCCCTGGAAGAGGAAAGTAGCGGGACGCGGGGACCATCCTCCTGCCCGCGTCCCCTGAGTCTAGCCCAGGCAGGGCCTTCTGTGGAAACCACACAGCCCCGGAGGAGGAGGCCTCGGCACCCAACAGATCTGCCTCCTGCTCTCTGTGTTCTCCCTGCCGGTGCCGCCTCTCCCAGGTGGCCTGGCTGCCTCGGGTCGGGTGGGGAGTGGGTTTGGAGAAGGTTCGGGAGCCAGGTCTCCTGCTGGGGGAGGGTGGCTGGGAGCTGAGAGCGGCAGAAGGCCCAGCGGCAACACGGATGGGCAAGGATGCTGCCGGGAGTGGGGCAGATGGGGTGAGGGAGGAGGAGGTGACCGTGGAGGCTCTCCCGTGCAGGTGGCAGCAGCGCAGACGCGCTGCAGGAGCTGGGGGCGCGGGTCACAACAGGACAGGCATCTGCGTGTGGGAGGAGGCAGGAGGCAGGGCGAGGGGCCGAGCTGCTTCAGGGGGCCCACTGGCCACTCACGGTGGCCCTGGGGGGACGGTCACTTCCTCTTGTCTGCACTACCGCACTACCCAGAGGTCGACTCCCACCCGGCAACGTCTGGGAGAATGTGCCCTCCTTGTCCTTCTGTGTCACTGTCTTCTCTCTCGGAAATCCCCCTCCGGCGCCTTCAGGCAGGGGAGACTGGGGCCCAGAGAAGGAAAGGGGCTTGCCCGCAGCCACACAGCAATGTGGAGGCAGAAGCAGAACCAGTGCCTGCCAGCTCCTTCCACCCCATAACCCTGCCCCCGGCCCCTCCAGCACCATGCCACACTCACCCCGGCACCCCCAGCATTCGTTGTGTGGAAACGGGAAGAACTCACGGGTTAGGGGCCTATAGTGTGAGACGTGCCACACCAGGCCCTGATAGCCCTTCTCTCCTTAATCCCCACCATTTCTTCTGAGGAAAGAATTGCTCCTACTTTACAAGGAGCAGACCACTGAAGAGGCTTGGGTGCCAAGTAACAGAATGCTTAACCAGATGTGGCTTCATTGATAGGAGCTGGCTTTTTCTTGCAAATGAAAATCTGGATGTAGTTTCTTTCAGACGTTCAACAATCTCTTCGAGGCCCAAGCTGTTTCCCATCCTCCCGTCTGCAGATTGTCACCTTGTTGGCCTCTGGTTCTCTTGCCTCGGCATCACAATATGGCTGCCTAAGCTCCCAGAACCACGCTTTCACACCACAGCATACAAAGACGGAAAACAAGAAGTTGCTCTCTCAGGTCTCTCTTTTTATCAGGTAGTTCCTGTGTTTTCGGCCTCTGTGGTCAGCGGCAGGCAAGCTGTGGTTGGACCGTGGAGGGCCAGACGGGAGGTGTGCCCTGTTCCCTCTGGCTAGTTCTCCTATCACCAGCGTGTGGTGGCCAGAGGTGGGATTCGAAGCAGGTTCTTGGGCTGCCTGGCTCTGACACTGGTGCCTTCTCCCCTGCTTCAGGCTGCCTTTTGTCAGTGTGCTGCCATGTTGAGACTGATTCTGACTGCCTGGGTCACTGATCACCAGCTGGGGTGCACACGGCCCAGAACTGACCTCTCCCTGCAGAAGAGTCAGGCTGGCCAACAGTGGGGGGGTCAGACGGACAGAGCAGCAGATGCCCAGCTAACCTGCAGCCTCTACCTTCAGGGCCTGGTCTCCCCAAGGCCCTCAGATCTGCTTCCTGCTGTGACTTCAAACCCATGAACTAAGGACTGGCTATTGGGTCTATGTAAAACATCTTACTGCACAGACGAAAGGACCTCTGGGACAGTTAGGACATTTTAATCCATAAAGGACAGAAACCCAACTCAAGCCAGCTTAAAAACAAAGGAAATTCTTTAGTTCATGGAACCAAATGGTCCTGAGTTAATGGATTCAGGGCCAGCTTGATCCAGGGTACAAATGATACTCCCAGGAACCAAGTCCACACACCCCTCATTCTCTATTTCTCAGCTCTGCTTTCTTAGTTAGACCCACATGGTTGCGAGATGCCTGTCCATAGCTGTCCACAGCTCTGCCCTCGGTATCCCATCCTGTTCCTCTGGCAGGAAATTACCAATAGTTCTTGACTTCTCTTCACACCAAATCCCCAGGACTCACTCTGATTGGTCCTGACTTGCCTGAGTCACCAGTTCATACCTAGCAATGACCAGAGGGAACTGGGAGTGATGACTGGTGGGAACTGGGGGTGATGACCTGTGGGATCTGGACATGATGACCAGTGGGAACTGGCAGTGATGACCGGTGGGACTAGGGGTGATGACCTGTGGGATCTGGGAGTGATGACCAGTGGGAACTGGCAGTGATGACCGGTGGGACTAGGGGTGATAACCTGTGGGATCTGGGAGTGATGACCAGTGGGAACTGGGGGTGATGACCCATGGGAACTGGGGGTGATGACCCGTGGGATCTAGGGGTGATGACCGGTGGGAACTGCGGGTGATGACTGGGGAGAACTGGTGGTGATGACGAGTGAGATCTGGGAGTGATGACCAGTGGGAACTGGGGGTGATGACCGGAGGGATCTGGGAGTGATGACCCGTTGGAACTGGGGGTGATGACCTGTGGGATCTGGGGGTGATGACCCGTGGGAACAGGGGGTGGTGACCCGTGGGAACTGGGGGTGATGACCCGTGGGATCTAGGGGTGATGACCGGTGGGAACTGCGGGTGATGACTGGGGAGAACTGGTGGTGATGACGAGTGAGATCTGGGAGTGATGACCAGTGGGAACTGGGGGTGATGACCGGAGGGATCTGGGAGTGATGACCCGTGGGAACTGGGGGTGCTGACCCGTGGGAACTGGGGGTGATGACTGGGTAGATCTAGGAGTGGTGACCCGTGAGAACTGGGAGATGTGACCTGTGGGAACTGGGGGTGATGACGCATGGGATCTGGGAGTGATGACCCGTAGGAACTGGCAGTGATGACCCGTGGGATCTGGGGGTGATGACCGGGGAGATCTAGGAGTGATGACCGGTGGGAACTGGGAGTTGTGACCTGTGGAAATTGGGGGTGATGACCCGTGGGATCTGAGTGATGAGCCGTATGAAGTGGGGGTGATGACCCGTGGGAACTGAGGGTGATGACCGGTGGGAACTGGGGGTGATGACCGGTGGGAACTGGGAGTGGTGACCCGTGGGAACTGGGGGTGATGACCCGTGGGAACTGGGGGTGGTGACCCGTGGGATCTGGGGGTGATGACCAGGGAGATCTAGGTGTGGTGACCGGTGGGAGCTGGGAGTGGTGACCCGTGGGAACTGGGAGTGATGACCCGTAGGATCTGGGGGTGATGACCTGTGGGACTGCTTTAGCATCTGCGGCTGGGGAAAGGCTCACCGAGGAATCAGAGTTTGCAGAACTCGGAGGCCCAGCTGCGCTTGCTGTAAAACAAGGCACAAAGAGAAGGGCGTCAGGAGGGGGAGAGGTCGGGAGAGGTCCGTGCTGGAGGAGTCCTGCTGGGGCTAGGCGGGGCGCAGGCAGGGCACTCTGAGGAAGAGGTGGCTTTTGCCGAGGCCCTGGAAAGGCTGGGATGGCCTGGGCTATGCCGGGATGAATGGAGGTGCATTCCTGGAGGAGGGCAGGTAGGAGGACCGGTTGCCCTGAGGTGGGGAAATCCTCCTGGGCTGTTTTTTTCCTGGGGACTGCAGTTTGGCGGAGAGGTGAAGGGAGGCGGTGGAATTCAACATTGGCAAACAGCTTTTGGCTTTAATACTCAGATGCCTTTCAGAATGCTGTGGCAGGTGACAGAGGCTCCTGGTCCCAGGAGCACCACGTGGCGGGGACGTGTGGGAGCCAGAGGTCGCTGTCTGACCTCCCTCCTCCTCCAGGAAGTTCACCCCTAGATCATCTGGGCAGCCCCGAGAGTTTGGACAGCCCAGGAGGCCAACCTTGATGGTATCTGTTGCGTGTAATGAATCAGGAATCTTTCTGGAGCCAAGTTTCTCCGGAGGCCTCTCCCAGGCGTGGGAGCCCCGCCCTGGTAATTCTGGGCTCTGGGCAGCACCTGGTACATTGTTGGCACTTCCTGGGGGACCTGTCAGAAGGAGATTGATTTTCTTCCCTCCAGCGATGCAGAAAATCCTTCCTACTGCTCCAGACAGGTTTGGGGCTGGGCTGGGGGACAGAGAAGCAGGGTGAGAGCAGCCCTGCCCCACCTGGTTCAGGAATCCCCACTGCAGACCCCACACCCTCCCAGGACAGGTGCTCACCAGCACCCCCCCGCCCCCTGGCGGCCCCTCCAGTGCTGGTCAGCCTAGTGGGGACGGCTGGCATCTCACTGACCTGGGATCTGTTGCCTATGACTCCCCTCCAGCTGGGGTCCCAGTCCTGTCCTCGGAACAGACACACAGTCCCTCCTATTCACCCTGCCCCAGGACAGGCCTGCAGAATGTATGGGGCGGTGACCAGGACCCCAGACACTGCCTTCTCTGGGCAGGACAGCTCCAGCTCCTTTAGCCTGGGCTCTCCAGTCCCTTCCCCTCCACGTGTGCTCTGTCCATCTGCTGGGGCGTAGCCCAGTTCTGGAACCGATAGAGCAAGACCATCTCCTCTGGTGTCGTGAGCGCTAGACCTCTGTTAGTACGGCTTCAGACGGTTGGCTTTTTCGCAGCCTCTTTGTCCGTAGTGCTCTGGTGGTCAGCTAAAGCTTTCCGTCTTTCTCAGTCTCTCCTATCTTGTGCTTCCGCAATCTTTTTTTTTTTTTAATACCAAGAATTATAGGTGTTCGTCCTACTTCTGGCTGTTTTCAACCACACGTTTCATTTAGTCTTTGGAAGTGACTGAATCCTGACTGGGATGATCCACTGTGGACACCCAAGCTGGCTGGGGCCAGATTTCAGTGGCACCAAAAGACCCTTCTGCTCCCCGAGAGGCCCCTTTTCCTGGCCACTCACTGTGCCCCAAATTTTCTCATCACACCCTCAACACTAAGCCCTTCCCCAAGCCTGGCCCCTCCTCCGGTCCCTCGTCTCAGTGCACGGCCTCCGTATCCATCAGAGGCCCATGAGTCACCCCTGGGCCCCGCAATCCTCCCCCACCGAGTATTGCCTTCTCTTCCCTCCACTGCACCCTCTTCATCGGAGCTGCCGTCATCTCTGGCCTGGGTGATGGGGACATTCCCTCTGGATCTCCATCCTGCCACTCTGACTCTCTGACCTAATTTCCACTCTTTTTGCCACGATCTTTCAGAGTGTCAGACCTCATCACTCCCTGCACGAAAGCCCCTTGGCTCACAGGTACTCCAGGTGCATCCCAGCCCTGCCGCCTCCCTGCTCCATCTCCATCTCTTCTCACACGGCCCCAGCCGTGTCTCCTCCGTTCCTCTTGGGGTCGGGCTGCAGCCCTCCCACCTCTGGGCCTTGGCGTGTTGCTCTTCCCTGGTTTGAACTGCCGTTGCCCCATCCCCCTAAGTCTGGCTGATTCTTTTTTTTTTTTTAATTTTTATTTTATACTGGAGTATAGTTGATTAATAATGTTGCATTCGTTTCAGCAAAGTGGTTCAGTTATACGTATACATGCACATGTATCCTTTTTCAAATTCTTTTCCCACTTAGGTTATTACAGAATATTGAGCAGAGTTCCCTGTGCTGTACAGTAGGTCCTTGTTGGTTATCTATTTTATTTTATTTTTTTAATGTCAGGTATTTATTTAGAAAGATTTTAGTTTCTTTTCCTTTACATTTTTACGTTTCTTCACTTTTCTCAGGTTCCATAGAAATTTTTTAAAAAATATTATTCCAAGTTTGAATTAAAAAAAATTTTTTATTTTATATTGGAGTATAGTTGATTAACAACGTTGTGTTAGTCTCAGGTGTACAGCAAAGTGATTCAGTTATACATATGCATGTATCTGTTCTTTTTCAAATTCTTTTCCCATTTACGTTATTACCGAATATTGAGCAGAGTTCCCTGTGCTGTATAGTAGGTCCTTGTTGATTATCTATTTTAAATATAGCAGTGTGTACGTGTCAGTCCCAAACTCCCAATCTGTCCTTCCCCCCTGGTAACCATAAATTCGTTCTCTAATCTGTGAATCTGTTTCTGTTTTGTAAGTTCATTTGTATCATTTTAGATTCCAGATATAAGTGATATCTTATGGTATTTGTCTTTGTCTGACTTATTTCACTTAGTATGATAATCTCCAGGTCCATCCATGTTGCTGCAAATGGCATTATTTCATTCATTTTTATGGCTAATATTCCATCGTATATATGTACCACGTCTTCTTTATCTATTCCTCTGTCGATGGACATTTAGGTTGCTTCCAGGTCTTGGCTATTGTAAATAGTGCTGCTGTGAACTTTGGGGTGCATGTATCCTTTTGAACCATGTTTTTCTATGGATATATGCCCAGGAGTGGGACTGCTGGATCATGTGGTAGGTCTATTTTTAGTTTTTTAAGGACCCTCCATACTGTTCTCCATAGTGGCTACGCCAGTTTACATTCCCACCAACAGTGTAGGAGGGTTCCCTTTTCTCCACACCCTCTCCAGCATTTGTTTGTAGACTTTTTAATGATGCCATTCTGACTGGTGTCAGGTGATACCTCACTGGAGTTCTGATTTGCATTTCTCTAATAATTAGTGACGCTGAGCATCTTTTCATGTGCCTTTGGCCATCTGTATGTCTTCTTTGGTGAAATGTCTGTTTAGGTCTTCTGCCCATTTTTTGATTAGGTTGGTTGTTTTTTTGATATTGAGCCGCATAAGCTGTTTGTAAATTTTGGAGATTAATCCATTGTCGGCCGCATCGTTTGCAAATATTTTCTTCCATTCTGAGGGTTGTCTTTTCGTTTTGTTTATGGTTTCCTTTGCTGTGCAAGAGCTTTTGAGTTTAATTAGGTCCCATTTGTTTATTTTTGTTTTTATTTCCATTTCTCTAGGAGGTGGGTCAAAAAGGATCTTGCTGTGATTTATGTCCTAGAATGTTCTGCCTATGTTTTCCTCTAAGAGTTTTATAGTATCCAGTCTTACATTTACATCTTTAATCTGTTGCGAGTTTGCTTTTGTGCATGGTGTTAAAGAGTGTTCTAATTTCATTCATTCTTTTACATGGAGCTGTCCAGTTTTCCCAGCACCGTTTATTGAAGAGCCTGTCTTTTCTCCATTGTATGGTCTTGAGTTTGGCTGATTCTAATATGTCCTTCCTGGTATCTGGCCCTTGCTGCAAACAGAGCAGCTCCTCCTGGGTCAAGTTTTCCTCGCTCTCTGTGTCACTCCTTCACAGCACTCACCAACTTGTAATTAGATTTGGGGGGAGTATTAATTCCATGGCTGCTTCTGGTGTGGGTCTGCAGGCTCAGAGAAGGCAGGGGCAGCATCTGTTTGTATCATGGTCCTCCCAGGGCCTCCACAGCAGGAGTGATGCCAGCAGCACACAGTAGGTGCTCAGTGCAAAATGAGTGAGCAAGTGAATGAATGCACATCAGAGCAGACACACAGTAGGTCCTTCTTTCCCCTCGCAGTTGGCCGGCACCTGTTCTACGCCAGGCTCTCTGCCCGGGGCTAGGAGGTGGAGGGGAATGTCCCCAGCCCCCCAGGAGTGTCACAGGTAGGGTTCTCCAGGAGGAGAGGCTGAGATGGAGTTCGGTCTAAGCTGTTTATTAGGGGTCAGTGAAGAGGGTGGGAGGAGCAGGACAGGGCAGAAGTGCAGTCGTGATGCTGGCCTGCAAAGCCACGGTGGGAGTGGCCGGACCTTGGGACCCCTGCCTGTCTCTGTCCCCAGAGAGGGCTGAAGGGATCTGGAGCTGGGACAGACCCTGCAGGATCTGACAGCTGGAGCCTTCCCTGTCCCATGGTGTGCTGGTGCCAGGGCTTATCACTCGTAAGATGCAGTATTAAATAAATATTAGAGATTTGCAAGCTGATTGGGAAACCACCGGTAGCTTAAAATTGGCCATGGTGGGAGGATTTATCCCACAGGAATTGGCAAACGCTACAAAACAGGGCTTTTTTTTTTTTTTTTTTTTTTTTTTT
>NW_020175040.1:465658-552965 GCF_003031525.2 Neophocaena asiaeorientalis asiaeorientalis
TTGGCAATCTGCATGTCCTCTTTGGAGAAATGTCTATTCAGATCTTCTGCCCATTTTAAAACGGGGTTTTTTTTTTTTTTTTTTTTTTTTCAGAGTCTGTTCACCAGCACATCTCTACATGTAGCTGTGAAGCAAGACCTCCCTTGAAGGGGGTTTGGGTGGTATATCTCCATGTCCACCACAGAGGGCTGCTGGCCTGATGGGGGAAGCTAACAGGTAGACAGTCACCACAGGGACAAAGTGAAAATTACCCAACAGCCCAGGACAGTTATGGAAACCATGAGGGAGTGAACGACTGCCCTGGCAATCAGGGAAGGCTTTGTGGAGGAGGTGACTTTTTTTCTGACAGTGTAGAATATTCAAATGGTACAAAGAACAATCCTATGAAAAGTAAGGCCCCTGATACCTGGTATCCTCCCCGGAGGCAGCTACTCCTACCAGTGTCTCACGTATTCCTCCAGGGATGTTATTCTGTGTTCTTAGGAACACGCACACACAGGTCTTTTCTGTCTCGTACAAACAGCTCCTGCTCTGCATACTTTCCTGCACCTCTGTTCTCTCCACTGTGTACCTCACTAGAAAGTACAGGGCTGCCTCATTCTCTCTGGCAGCTGCAGGACATTCCACCTCATCGGCGCACCATGATTTGTGGAACCCGTCCCCATTGGTGGATCTTTAGATCCTTTCGGCCTTTTGATATTTCAGATAATGCCTCTCTGAGGCTGTCATTTTACACATGCATGAGCCTCCCCGGAGGGTACATATTCTGTGGTGGAATTGTTGGGTTGAGCCTCTATAATGGCAGTAAAGATTGGCCTTCCAGATAAGGGCCGGCAGGTGCAGAGCCCAGAGGTGGACAAAGGGGAAAGAGGACAGGCTGGGAGTCCCGGCGTGGGACTCGTGCTTGGCTCTGCCACGAGGAATGGTGTGCAGCGCCGGGGTCGGGGCCCATGCAACAGGCACATTCGGACTAGGAAATCCGGGAGAGTTTTAAACAGAGACTGCAGGCCAACAACTGACGAATGGGGGGATGGAGTGCGGCATACCCCTACAATGGAATATTATTCAGCCATAAGAAGGAATGAAGTGCCGACACCTGCTGCACCGTGGCTGAACTTTGAACGCATTATGCTGCGTGAAGGGAACTGGACACACAACAGGCCACATACTGTATGAGTCCATTTATATGTCCGGAACAGGCACATCTATAAAGACAGAAAGTAGATGAGTGGTTGCCAGGGACTGAGAGGAAGGGAGAGGCAGGAGCGACTACTGACAGGAATGGCGTTTCTTTTGGGGTGATGAAAGTGTTCTAAACTTGGTGGTGATGGTTGCACAGCTCTGCGTGTACTAAAAACCACTGAATCGTGTACTTCAACACAGTGAATCGTGTGGTATGTGAATTATATTGCAACCAAGCTGCTTTGTAAAGGAGAGGTTGCTAATAAAACAAAGGGCAAAGTTAAAGGAACCAAGGGGGATGGTGCAGCACCCTGGGGCTGGCACCAGGGGTCCCATTACTCCTTAGGGTGGTCGGGCTGCTAGAACCCAGGGGGACTCACAGAGAGGATGTGGGAGCCATGACCTCTGCTAGAGGAACACAGCCACCCTGTGGGCCAGCAGTGGGGGAGCGGGAGGAATACTAACCAGGACCTCGCTCTGCCCTCAGGGCTCCCTCCAGTGCCTTCCACTGGCCAGACCCACCTGGAAGGGGCGTGGCTGCATTCGGCCGGTGTGCCCTGGGCCAGGCCACTCACCGATAGCCATCAGGGAACTAGATCAAGCTCAGGGGTGCCACCCTCTGGTCCAGCCTCCTGGGGAAGGGTGGGGAGTGCTCTGGAGAGACGTATGGAGGAGATCCAGCCTGCTCTGTGGTCTTAAGTCCCTTCCTTTCTCTGAGACTCAGTTTCCTCACCTGTGAAATGGGATGGATATGCCCATCTCTCAGCACTTGTCAGACTACCAGATGCCATCAGAGCTCTGAAAACGCTTGGTCTGGGTGGGTTAAAAAGCAGTGTGGATATGAGGTCAGGATCCTCAGAGAGAGTCAGAAGCAGCCTCGTAAATCATTTACTTCAAACCCTTGAGTTCAAAATGGGGAAACCCAGGCCCAGTGAGGACATCCAGCCGGTCAGCTGCAGAAACAACCCAATCTTGACTCCAGAAAAACTCCCTCCTTCTCTCCTGGGATCTTTTTTTTTTAAATAGACTATTTTTTCAGAAAAGTTTTAGGTTCACAGCAAAACTGAGGAGAAGGTACAGAGCTTTCCCATATTACCCTCCACCCCCAAACACACACACACACACACACACAGTCTCCCAGCACCAGCGTGAGTGGTGGATTTGTTACAGCCAACGTGAGGTCTTTATAAAATCGTAAATCCTGCTCCCGGCAGCACTGGCTGCCCTGTCCACACGCAATAAAACCCCATCTCCCGGCCCAAGGAGACAGGATGACTAAATGCCGTGTGGTGGCCTGGATGGGATCCTAGAACAGAAAGGGACATACCATATCAACCAAGGGAATGTGCATAAAGTATGGACTTCAGTTCATAATAGTAAATTAATATTAGCTGATTAATTAACTTACCACTCTAATACGTTTACATTTACCACACTAATGTCAGATGTTAGTCATAGGCAAAACCGGATACAGGATGTATGGGAATCCTCTGTACTATTTTCACAATTTTTCCGGAAATATAAAACTTAAAGAAAAGTTCAATAAAAAACACTGAATAATAAAAAAATCGCACCTCCTTAACATGGTTGGTAGAGCCTCTGGGATGGGCCCCCTACCTGTGCCACCTGGGCGCCGGCACCGTAGCCCGGTCACCGCAAGGCCTTGGCCCGTTGTGCAGAAGCCTCGGGCCCTTTGCCCTGCCTCAGTCCGTCTTTCAAGTGGAGATGAAACGAGGGGACAGGTCTGTGCTGCCCTCTGCTCGGGTCAGTGTCACGTAGCCGCCCCTGCCTCCTCCCGCGCTCTCCAGCCCCGATCCTCTCCCACCTTCTCCGTCTCACTTATTCTATTATCTGAAGTGGGTGACTGCTCCCCTCTCCCCACAGCATGTCTTCTTCACAAGGGCGGCAGCTTCGTGGCCTTAACTTTACCGAGACCCCAGTCCTTGCACGGGGCCGGCACACAGTAGGTGCTCGGCGTGTCCCAAGCTCTTCAAGTGTAAGGGGGGTGCCCCGGAAGTCCCCCTGGGCAGCTTAGAAGCTGGGAGCCAGCTGGCCTCACGGTGGGAGCACAGCATGGCTCTGTCCCACACACTTCCTCTGCTGTTGTCCCCTGCTTTGGGCAAAGGGCTCGGTGCCCATCTGGGTGATCAGCCCTGGCCAGGGCGGCTGTGATTATGCCCAGCTTAATGCGGACATAATGCGATCACTGAGGCTCTCAAGATGCAGAGTTCGCGGCACGAAGGGGCTGCGTGTCATCTGATTAGGGGCCGACACAAATGCCGCCACGGCCTCAGGTCGTGGTGGCCACAGAAGAAGAGGAAGGCAGCTGCCTGCCCAGCCTGGGCGCCTGGCCCTGGCTCTGGGGCTCGTTGCTCAGGGGCCACCGCCGAGGACACATTCGGTGTCACAGACGCACAAATACAACCCAATGCTTCTTCACGACATCCCACCAGGGACTTTTTCTTAAAAAGCCGACTTAATTAGTCTAATTCATATACTGTACCGTGCCCTCACGCAAAGCGTACAGGTCAACACCGATATGTTCACAGATATGCGCAACCATCCCCACAATCATTTTACCTCAAAAAGAGACCTACGCCCTCTTCAGCCGTCTCCCCCCATTTCTCCAACCTCCTCCAGCCCACTAGTCTACCTTCTGTCTCCACAGAGTTGCCTCTTCTGGACATGGCCTATAAACACAGTTGTACAGTACGTGGTCTTGTGTGTCTGGCTTCTCTCACTGAGCAGCATGTTTTCAAGGTCCATCCGTGGTGTAGCAGGTGTCGGCACTTCACCCCTTTTTATGGCTGAATCATATTCTGCTGAGTAGATGGACTTGTTCATTTATCTGTTCGTCAGTTGGGTTCCTTTATCTGTTCATCAGTGGTCATATGGGTTGTTTCCACTTCGGGGCTATTTTAAAGAATGCTGCTATAAACTTTGTTTTATCAGTTTTTTATGTGGATGTGTGTTTTCATTTCCCCTGGGTATATGCCCAGGAGTGGAACTGCTGGATGTCTTAGTGTGCCCGAGTGGCTACAACAAAATGCCCCAGACTGGGCGGCAGAGAAACAACAGAAATTGATTCCTCCCAGTTCTGGAGGCTGGGAGCCCGAGATGAGGGTTGAGTCCTGATGAGGACCCGCTTCCTGGCTCATAACTGGGGCCTTCTCACTGGGTCCTCATGAGTTAGAAGGGGCTGGGGTCTCTCTGGAGCCTCCTTTATGAGGCGCTAATCCCATTCACGAGGGCTTCACCCTCCTGATTTAAGAACCTCCCTAAGGCCCCACCAAATACCATCACTTTGGGGGTTAGGATTTCAACGTATGAGTTGAGGGGTGGGGAGGGCGAGACCCAGACATTGCGACCATAATCCTGGGTCACTTGGTAACTGTATGTTTAACACTTTGAGGAACTGCCGGGCCATTGCCACAGGGGCTGCACCATTTCACATTCCCACCAGCAGTGTCCGAGGGTTCGTTCCCTTTTCTCCGCATCCTCGCCAACAACTGCTCTACCTGTGTTTCCTCTTGTAGCCATCCCAGTGGGTGCGAACTGGTGTCTCACCGTGGTGCTGATGTGCGTTTCCCTGGAGCTAATGATGCTGAGCGTATTTTCTTGTGCTCGTGGGCTACTGTGCCCTCTGCATTTTTATAAATTGCAAGTATAGCTTACACGCAGAAAAGCACTCGGATCCTCCACGTGGATTGAAAAGAATAATTTTAAAGCACTCATATCAAGGAACAGAATATTGCCAGGACCCCAGGCGCGCCCTGGGTGATCCTCACCCGCCACAGCCCCTCACCTCCTACCCGACGGACAACCACTGCCTTGATATTTATGACCCTCATTTCTTTCCTCTCCATCGCTCTCACCGCCTCTGTATGTGCCCCTAAACAACACAGTCCAGTTATGCCGCCCTTGAACTTGATACACATGAAATCGTTCTGTGGAAATCGTCCACGATTGCCTCCTTCCCTCCCCACTGTATTTCTGAGGTTGACCTCTGCTGCCGTAGCTGGTCGTGGTCACTGCCCTCGAGTGTCCCGCTGAGCCCACACGCCTCCGCTTATCCATTTAACCGTGGATGGACATCAGGTCCCGCCCAGTTTGGAGCCACAATGAACGCTGATGCTCTGAACATCCTTGAACCTGTTTCCTGTGCACACAAGCATATGGTTCTCTAGGGCACACATCTTGGAAGGGACACTTCTGAGTCACGGCTCTGTGTATCTCAGCTTTCCAGGTGCTCTGTGGCCTCACCCACACTCAGTGTCAGAATCTGTTCTCCATGCCCCCTGCCCCCAGGCATCCGTGTTGGAGTCTCTGACACGCTAAGATCTACCAGCCAGGCCGTGCGGCCTCAGAAACGCCTGCCCAACTCTGCCCCCAGCACACATCACACTTCTGCCCCTCGCTCTTACCCACGCTTTTTAGGCCAACACGGAAAGGTCACATTTGGGAACTATCTCCTCACTGATGACCAAAAGGGACACCTGTGGGATTTGGGGGGCTGCTCACCCACCACCAGCTGCACGTGTGTGGAGGCTGCAGGACAGTACGTGCTCTGTCGCTCTAGGTGTCCCGGAACCAGGCATTCAGCTGACCAGAATCCATCCCTGTCCCCGAACACTCTGGATGCCCCGGCCTCGCTGGCTTGTTTGAGTGCAGACACCGTGGCCTCCCCTTCTGTTGAGTATACTGACCAGCACTGGTCACCTCCTCCTGGAAGCTGAGCATCAAGGGTTGGGAGGACCCTGGACATGGGCCCATCCTTGGAGACGGGAATCTTATCTTGTCACCTCTGTGTCCCCAGCACCAGCACAGGCCCAGACCCAGAGGCAGAACTAATGGCTATTTTGGGATACCTGATTTTGTTCCAGCCCTCTAACTTTTGTCAGAAAAGACGGAATTGCCTTCACTCCATGTTCACTGAAGGCAACTGAGGAGAAGGGGATGTGACAATCCCAAGGTCACAGAGCAAGTAAGCAGCCACCAAGCACTTGATTCGCACCCCTTGGCAGTAAGACCCTCGTTCCCGAACACCTCACAGACCAGCTCCAGGAGTCAGCCGAGCCTCGGGTTTTGCCTTGTTCAATGGAGTCACACTAACTCCATGGAGTTAAATAAGACGCCACGTATAAAAGCACGGACCCAGTGTGTGGTGTGCACAGGTGACAAATAATGTCTAGTCATTTACTCATTCTTTCACTTATTCTTTCACCATGTAACAGGCAAAGGCAATTTGGCAGTCTGGATGAAGAACCAGGAAAGTGACCCAGAAACCACGTTCACTAATACATCCCCATCCCAGTGCCTGGCACACAACAGCAAGTGTCCATTAGGATGAAATCAGGCGGAAGATGAGGAGGAAGTAGGAGAAGCTTTAGTTCCAAAAACGCCTCCTTACACATTACATATAGTTTTTAAAAAAACAGAAAGAAAGGAGGGAAGATAAATATTGGAAAACAAACAAACAAACCCTGAAAGCAATATGAATATCTTATACGATGGGGGGTTTGGTAAATGGTGTCTTCTTTTATTGCTGGGATATTCCAAAGCAGGGGTCAGCAAAATCCAGCACGTGGACCATCTCTGGCCCACTGCCTATACATGTAAATAAAGATTAAGTGAAAACCAGTCGTTAGCTTTGCCTGTCCTTGAACTTCCTATCAGTGGAATCACACAGTATATTCTCTTTTGCGTCCAGCTTCTTTCACGCAACATTACATCTTAGAGATCTGAGCTTCTTGTGTGTGTTAGAAGTTCATCCTCGTTTCTGTCCAGCATCTCATTGTGCGATTATAATGAAGTACTATCATCCTCCCCGTTCTGCACGTGGGGAAACTGCAGCTGCGCTGAAGCAAGTTGCCTGAGGGCACACAGCAGGTTCATGTTAGATCTGGGATTTAAACCCAGGGTCCAAATCTCTGCTTTTCACTCCCTGTACAATGCTGCCCCTCATGCTGTGATGATGCCTGAGAGGTGCTGGGAACTCAGAAGAAGGAAAACATCATCCAGGCTGGGAGTCAGGGAAGGTGAAATCAGAGTCAGGGTTCCCAGACTCAGATGTCCATAGCAGTGTGGACATCTCTCTACACTGGGTCCAACTACATCCAGTGCCTCTCAATCTGGAAAGCTCTCCTCCAGAAGGGTGTGGTGTCCTAATGTGTGTCCATTTGCATTTCCCTGTGGTGTGTGTGTGTGTGTGTGTGTGTGTGTGAGAGAGAGAGAGAGAGAGGGAGAGGGGGAGGGAGAGGGAGAGGGAGACTTTAAGGATGCTCGGGGTTGCCATGTGACGGCAACTCGAGCACCTCCCGGGTGCTGATGTGTGTACGTCTCGTGTGCTTCTGCATGTACACAGCTATCTGTGTATCTCTCTCCATGTGCCTGGGAGATTCAGGTTGCTGCCACAAGTGATCAAAGCAGATGACCTCTGAAAAAGCATAGCTTGTGGTCAGGGAAGCGATAGGGAGTGGTAAGGACTGTGGTGAGTTGAGGGATGCCGACCCGTGAGGGAGGCAGGTGCTGATAAAACTCCAGGTATCATGCCATGCGATGATGCAGGCTGAGGGGAGCCAGATGCAGCAGGACTGCCGTGCTGGCCTCTGTGGCCAGCAGGTCAGTGCCCAGATGCACTGGTTATGAAATAATTTGAGTATCACTCCAGAGTTGCCAGATGCCCTTTCTGTTTGCCAACAAACCTGGCAGTCTGTCTTTGAAAGTCTCCTGGTTTTTAAATGTTGGTTCAAAAATGATTTTAAGCCTGTGCAGCCCCGAGAGAACCTATGCGTGGTCTGGACTGGCCTGAACTGATCTAAGCGCCGGCAGGAGGACCACTCAGGGCGGGCTGGCAGGGAGGGGGGGCGAGTCCTGGGGAAGGCGCAGCGCAAAGGCTGCAGGTGAGAGTGGTTCGAATCCGGGTCTCAGTTTCCTGCGCCAGAAAGAAAAGCACACGCCAAGCCCAGCCAGGCGGGGCAGGGGGTGGGCGGGCCAGGGGCCCCACTCGGCCGGCCACGCAGTGACGCGCTGTGCTCTCCCTGCCACCCCCGCAGATCCTGGAGGAGAACATGAAGCTGGAGTGTAAGTGCCATGGCGTGTCGGGCTCATGCACCACCAAGACCTGCTGGACCACGCTGCCGCAGTTCCGCGAGCTGGGCTACGTGCTCAAGGACAAGTACAACGAGGCTGTTCACGTGGAGCCCGTGCGCGCCAGCCGCAACAAGCGGCCCACCTTCCTGAAGATCAAGAAGCCGCTCTCCTACCGCAAGCCCATGGACACCGACCTGGTGTACATCGAGAAGTCGCCCAACTACTGCGAGGAGGACCCGGTGACGGGCAGCGTGGGCACGCAGGGCCGTGCCTGCAACAAGACGGCCCCCCAGGCCAGCGGCTGCGACCTCATGTGCTGCGGCCGCGGCTACAACACCCACCAGTACGCCCGTGTGTGGCAGTGCAACTGCAAGTTCCACTGGTGCTGCTACGTCAAGTGCAACACGTGCAGCGAGCGCACCGAGGTCTACACGTGCAAGTGAGCGGCGGGGCGGCGGCCCCACTGGCCGCACGCGGGGCGGCGAGGACCGGACGCTCTCCACGCCGCGGGCACGGCCCAGACCTCTGCAGCCGCGCTGAGCTTGTCTTGTCTGCTGTGGGGTCCCCCGCGGGGGACCCCTCCAGGGCCCCGAGCTGTCCACGCTACACCCAGCGCCGCTCCCTCGGCCCCAGACGCCACCTGGGGCCTCCTTGGCCGGAGCAGAGCCTTCGCACCAGAAACTCTGGACTCCGGGGCCTCAAGAGAGCAATATTTAACAATTTATTCTGATAAAAAATAATATTAATTTATTTAATTAAAAAGAACCCTTCCACCTCGTCGGGATCCGTTTTCTGCAATCAAAGTGGACCGCTTGCTTTCCTGTGGGATAATTCCGTCGCTAGGACAAGGAGCTGAGTAGAACTGTACATAATGATTCTTTCTGCAGACACTTCTACTAGTTGATTTCGCAAGTACCCCCTTGCCGCCCTAGATGTTTAAGTGCAAGGGCAGACATCCTCTATACCTATGTAGACATAAACACACACACTTATATTTTTTTGCCGTTTGCTGCTAATTCTCCAGAGATTTAAGCTGGTCCAGAAATGGAGACGTTTTCCAGGATACGTTTCCCATCCTGTAGTCCTCCCCAGCTCAAACGTCACCATTAGAAAAGTCCAGTTTGGAATATATAGAGAGAGGAAAGGTAATACTGAAACTCCCGGCAGTTTCCATCTTTTGGAAAGTGAGCCACTGGATAAGAGAATATTTTGTAAGAGGCTATTTTTCTACGAATATTTTATTTATATCGGGTCTGCCTGTGTCATTCCATGGCTCGTGCTTCTTCTTAATTCCAGTACTCCCTTTGGGGTGAGGAGGGGCGAGCCCTGGGTATGGGGTCAGCCCAATGGGGACCCTCACATGGCTGGGTTCTCAAGTTCTGTGGGCAGAAGTGGCCCCAGATGCATGGGCTGCAGTGTCATCGGTATCCCTAGGAAGGAAGCAGGTCTCTGGCCACAGAGCAGTGACCTCGAGTTGAGCCATGTAGTGGGCAGGCTCCTGCCCTCGGCATCACATGACCATCACAGGGACAGGTCATCGTCACTCAGCAGAAGCCAGCTAAGGGAGCCCGCTCCTCGCCAGGACGCCCTGCCGTCGCCGTGTATCCTCAGTTATGGGGCAGCAGAGCTGGGGTGAGGGGTCCCACGGGCAGCAGTGAGTTAGTGGATGGCTGGTTGGTGTCACGGTCCCAGGGCAGAGAGAGGTGTGGGTGAGGCCTCTCTACACTGGGTCCAACTACAGCGAGTGCCTCTCAATCTGGAAAGCTCTCCTCCAGAAGTGTGTGGTGTCCTAATGTGTGTCCATTTGCATTTCCCTGTGAGTGTGTGTGTGTGTGTGTGTGAGAGAGAGAGAGAGACTTTAAGGATGCTCGGGGTTGCCATGTGACGGCACCCTCGAGCACCTCCTGGGTGCTGATGTGTGTACGTCTTGTGTGCTTCTGCATGTACACAGCTATCTGTGTATCTCTCTCCATGTGCCTGGGAGATTCAGGTTGCTGTGTGCCCGTGCATCTGCTGGTCCCGGGTTGTCTCTGCTTGCGGTTGACAGCTCGTGGCGTGAAGCAGACAGCGAGGACCTTTGGTGATTGTGTTGAGCCACCAAGAGATGGCACCTCTGAACTACGTGCCCATAGACACTGATGAAACTCAGATACCTCTGAGACCACAGCCCCATGGCCCCACACACTGGGAGCCCCTCAGTGTCTAAGCTGTGTTGGACTCCCCAATGTTAGCACTGGGCCTGGATCACAGCATGGACAAATAAAATGGCTGGACAGTTGGTTGACTTCTTCCCTTGGACCATTTTTTTCTTCTTTACATGGGTGTCAGGATGGGTAGGCATGTAAAGGGATGAGTGGATGGATGAATGAGTGAGTGGATGGATGGATGGATGGATGGATGGATAATGATGGGTGGGTCGGTGGATGGATGGGTGGATGAGTGGACGATGAGTGGATGGATGAGTGAGTGGATGGATAATGGATGGGTGGGTAGGTGTGTGGGTCAGTGGATGGATGGATAATGAATGGGTGGGAAAGTGGATGGGTAGATGGATGGATGGATGGGTGCGTGGGTAGATGGATGGATGAATGAGTGAGTAGATGGTGGATGGATAATGGATGGGTAGGTAGGTGTGTGGGTCAGTGGATGGATGGGTGGATGGATGAATGGGTGGGTGGATGGATGAATGGGTGGGTGGATGGATGGATGGATAATGCATGGGGGGTAAATGCGTGGGTCAGTGGATGGTGGGTGGATGGATGGATGGATGGATGGATACGTGGATGAGAGTGTGGATGGATAAGTGGATAGATAGATGGTTGGATAATGGATGGATGACTAAGTGGGTGGGTTGGTAGATGGGTAGATGGATGTGTGGATGGATGAATGGGTAGGTGGACGGAAGGATGAGTTGATGGGTGGATGGATAATTTGATGGATAAAGGATGGGTGGGTAGGTGGGTGGGTTGGTGGTTGGGTAGATGGATAGATGGATGAATGGGTGGGTGAATGGATGGATAGATAATGAATGGGTGGGTAAGTGGATGGGTTGCTGGATGGGTAGATGGATGGGTGGATGGATAATGGATGGGTGGGTAGGTGGGTGGGTTGGTGGGTGGGTAGATGGATGGATGGATGAATGGGTGGGTGGATGGATGGATGGATGAATGGGTGGGTAGATGGATGGATGGATGGATGAATGGGTGGGTAGGTGGATGGATAGATGGATAGATGGATGGATGGATGGATAGATAAGTGGATGGGTGGATAGATAAGTGGATGGGTGGATACATAAGTGGATGGATAGATGGATGGATAGTGGGTAAGTGGGTGGGTCAGTGGATGGTGGATGCATGGATGGGTGGGTGGGTGGGTAGATGGATGGATGGATGAGTGAGTGGATGGTGGATGGACAGTGGATGGGTAGGTAGGTGTGTGGGTCAGTGGATGGATGAATGGATGGATAATGAATGGCTAGGAAAGTGGATGGGTTGATGGATGAATGGATAGGTAGATGGATGGATGAGTTAGTGGATGGATGGTTGGATAGATGGAGGGATAATGCATGAGTGGGTAAGTGGGTGGGTCAGTGGATGGTAGATAGATGGATGGATGGATGAATCGGTGGGTAGATGGATGCAGGAGTGAGTGGATGGGTGGCTGGATAATGGTTGGGTGGGTAGGTGGGTGGGTCAGTAGATGGGTAGGTGTATGGGTGAGTGAGTGGATGGGTGGGTGGATGAATGGGTAGGTAGGTGGGTGGGTGGATGGATGGATGGATACATGGATGAGAGCATGGATGGATAAGTGGATAGATAGATGGTTGGATAATGGACGGATGGGTAAGTGGGTGGGTTGGTAGATGGGTAGATGGATGTGTGGATGGATGAATGGGTAGGTGGACGGAAGGATGAGTTGATGGGTGGATGGATAATTTGATGGATAAAGGATGGGTGGGTAGGTGGGTGGGTCAGTGGATGGATGGATAATAGGTGGGTGGGTCGGTGGTTGGGTAGATGGATGGATGGAAGAATGGGTGGATGGATGGATAATGAATGGGTGGGTAAGTGGATGGGTCAGTGGATGGGTGGATGGATGGATAATAGGTGGGTGGGTCAGTGGATGGCTCGATGAATGGATGAATGGGTAGATGGATGGATGGATGAATGAGTGGGTAGATGGATGGATAATGGATGGGTGGGTAGGTGGGTGGGTCGGTGGATGGGTAGATGGATGGATGAATGGGTGGGTAGATGGATGAATGAGTGGGTAGATGGATGGAATGGATGGATGTGGGTAGGTGGGTGGGTCGGTGGATGGGTAGATGGATGGATGAATGGGTGGGTAGATGGATGGATGGATGGATAATGGATAGGTGGGTAAGTGGGTGGGTCAGTGGATGGGTAGATGGATGGTTGGATGGTTGGATGGATGGATGGATGGATGGATGGATGGATGGATGGATAAGTGAGTAGATGGGTGGATAGCTAAGTGGATTGATAGATGGAGGGATCATGGATGGGTGGATAAGTGGGTGGGTAGGTGGGTGGGTGGATGGATGGATGATGAATGGGTGGGTAGAGGGATGAATGGATGGATGGATGGATGGATAATGGATGGGTGGGTAAGTGGGTGGGTTGGTGGATGGGTAGATGGGTGGATGGATGAATGGGTGGGTGGATGAATGGGTGGGTGGATGGATGGATGAGTTGATGGGTGGATGGACAAGTTGATGGATAGATGGATGGATAAAGGATGGGTGTGTAGGTGGGTGGGTCAGTGGATGGGTAGATGGATGGGTGGACTGATAAGGGAGGAGAAAACATACAGAAGTTTCTTGAAGCCCCCCACCCCATGTCTCAGTTTATCTCTGCCTTGGAAAACCTACAGTGTCTACCATGAGCAGAGACTTCCCAATCCTGTGGTCCCTCTGCTCCTGGTCTCATGGCCCCTGAGAATGGGGGAGTTTCTGACCAGACTCCCCAGATGACCATTTAATGCTAATCACATAACATGATATCAGAAATCACCCCATGATTCCCCTTCAATCCAGGTGAGGAGCGGGCGTGGCATGAGGGCAACCAGGCCTTTGAGAAGAATGACCAGGTCGGCTGCCAGGCTTCCCGTGACCCCTTAGAACACTGTTAGTTCCCAAGCTTGGGGCCTGCCTTCTCTCTCGAGGTGCCCAGCTCAGCTGTGCTCTGAGACTCAGCTTCTCCATCTGTAAAGGGGGAGAATAATCTCTCCCTCACAGGGCTGTTGTGAACGTCCTCCCTCCCGGTAATGACTGCACGGCCCTTTGAGTGGCAGAGCAATGGATCAGTGCTAAATATTAGTACTGTTAATTATCACTACTACTATTACTATATTCTTCCCATAATGATGAGATTCTTCAAACACGGCTTATGGTAATAAATATTTGGCTCTGTGGTGGGCAAAGGCATTTTCCCCCTCTTTGGTTTATTCCTAAAGTGGCTTTTCCAGAAAACTGGCTTTAAAAAGGCCAAAATCATAAGAGGCTGAATCAAAAATCAGAAAGCCCCAGGACTGGTGCTGAACACTCAGAATGCCGGGGCCCAGGTGTAACAAAACTGGGAAGTGAGCCGCTCAGCACAGGCCCATTGCAGCCACAAAGGGACGTGGGCCACCCCGTGGCCAGATCTTCTGGTTTTTCAAGAAGGGCTGAACATTTAGGTTTTTAAAGTAAAATCTACTTTTTCTGTATGTTGACAAACACCATGAGGATGGAGCGAAACATGACGGCAAGCTGAACTTGGCATTTGTGTCGGCGGCGTGCAGCCTCGGACTCGGACCAAATCTCTTGTTTCAGAGACAGAGAAACTGAGGCCCAGAGAGAGGCAGGATTCTACCCCAGACCACACAGCAAGCACAGTGGAGGGATGACCAAGGCCAATCTGTTGTTCAGACACATATGTGAGTACGCGTGCGTGTTCACTCTCACATGCCCCCTGGACTGAAGTTTCAAATCAGCTCAGGGCTCCCCAGGGAGGAAGCCGAGCCTCCCCACGGCCCCGCAGGGATGGGCTGTGCCCTGCACCACTCTGCAGGGGGTGCCCCGGCAGAAGGCCTGGGACCACCCCCCAATCTTCCCGCGCTCCCTGCCCCCTGCCCCTCCACTCAAGGGACTCCCTCAGCAAGACCCGGGTCAGAAGAGTCCTGGGACAAAGTTTTCTCCACCTGAGGTACAGCCGTCCCCTGCCAGCTTCAAGCAAGTCCGCGACATGTTTCCTGAGCCCCTAGGAGGCTGATCACTCACACGTACAGGTGAGAATCTGTATTCCAGACTTGGCGGCTATGGGCTGATCTAGAACAACTTCAGCTAGGATGGCTGGGTCTTTTCCCACACGATCTCATCCTCCAGCAGGCCTCATTCACACCAGAGAAGAAGGATTTCAGAAACAGGAGCAGAAGGGGCCAGGCTCCTTGAGGCCAGGCCCAACACCAGCACTACGTTAATTCTGCTACATGCTAAGCGCCAAAGCAAGCCACAGGGCCAGCCCAGGTTCCAGGAATTGGGAAGGAGACTCTGTCTCTTAATGGGACCTGCTGCCCGGCCACACAACAATGGGTGTGGCACCGGGAGGGGACTTGAGACAGGACCCCTGTGAAGACACTGGCACATGCTGTCCCGAGCAGAAGACAATCTTAGCACTGACCATGTGGCAGGGACACAGCCACTCTGTTTGATGGGCCCCCCACTCCCACCCCAGAGCCTCAGTCACCTCCACCAGCTGCTTGGTCCTAGAGTCAGTCTTGGGTTTTGTCTTCCTCCGCTCCCCCAGCCATCAGCAAATCCCACAGGACTACCCTCTGTCTGCAAACCCACCATCCACTGGCGTGGCTGGATCTGGCTGAATTCCCGCCACACAGGTCCTCTTTCTCCAGGTGACACTGCTGGACCACACTTCCCATCTCCCTTGCACTTGGAAGTGGCCATGGGACTAGGTTCTGGACCGTGAAGTAGGGGTGGTGTGCTCCACTTCTGAGCCCATCGGCACCCCCCACACTCTTTCCCTTCCACTAGCTTGACACAACGGGCCATGAGGTATGGGCAGTGGAGCCCCAGAAGGAAGAGCCTTGGGTCCCTGAATGGCCACCTGGAGGAGAGTCACCTGCTCATCAGGAACACCCAAGGGCAAGGAATACACGTCTGTTGTGGGGAGCCACTGAGATTTTGGAGTTCATCTGTGACAGCACAGAGCCCCTCCCTCACTAGGCTCCAGCCTCAGAGGCCTTCCTCCTGTTCTTCCAACATGCCATGTTCCACCCTGCCCCTGGGCCTTTGCATGTGCTATCCCCTCTGACCTCTGCATGGTTGGCTCTTTCTGATCAATGAGACTCAGCTCAAATGCCAACACTTCAAGTATATACCTCTACCACCCTGGCTTCCAGCACCCCTCATCCACTATTTTTGTCTCTCTGTGGCATTTACCACTATCTGAAATGTTATCTCTCATTTACTAAAGGTTGTGCAGTATAGGTGGTTAAGAGCATGTACTCTGGCGCCAGATACTCTTATGTTCAAGTCTGCCTCTGCTATTTATTGCTGTGTGGTTTTAGGGCAAGTAACATAACCTCTCTGTATCAGCATGTCCCTATTTGTAAAATGGGAGCAGTAATAGAATTATCACAGTGATTAAAGGAACTAACACATGTAAATGGCAAAACACAGTGCCTAGTACACTACAAGAACTGAGGAAGTGTGAGGTTTAATTAACATGCTTACTGAATTTCCTGGGGGCAGGACTTTGTTTCTCCTTGCGGCCACTGGGTCTCCAGTGCCCAGCACACAGCTGGGGTTTAATATTGGTTGACTAAGAATGAATGACAATAAAAGGGACAACCTAGAAGAAATGGATAAATTTCTAGAAATGTACAATCTCCCAGGACTGAACCAGGAAGAAATAGAAACTATGAGCAGACAAATTACCGGTAATGAAACTGAATCAGTAATTTTAACACTCCCAACAAACAAAATTACAGGACCGGACAGCTTCAAGGTGAATTCTACCAAACATTCAGACAAGAGTAACACCTATCCATCTCAAACTATTCCCAAAAATTGCAGAGGAAGGAACACTTCCAAACTCATTCTAGGAGGCCAGCATCACCCTGATACCAAAACCAGACAAAGATATTGCAAAAAAGAAAATTACAGGCCAAAATCACTGATGAACATAGACGCAAAAATCCTCAACAAAATATTGACAAACCAAATCCGACAATACATTAAAAGGATCATACACCATTATTAAGTAGGATTTATCCCAGGAATGCAAGGCTTTTTCAATATCTGTAAACCAATCAATGCGTTCATCACGTTAACAAAATGAAGAATAAAAATCATATGATCACCTGAATAGATGTGGAAAAAGCTTTTGACAAAATTCAACATCCATTTACGATAAAAACTCCTCAGAGGCAGCATACCGCAGCATAATAAAGGCCATATATGACAAATCCACAGCCAACATCATACTCAATGGTGAAAAGCTAAAAGCATTTCCTCTAAGACCAGGGACAAGACAAGGATACCCACTCTTGCCACTTTTATTTAACATAGTTTTGGAAGTCCTAGACACAGTAATCAGAGAAGAAAATAAATAAATAAATAAAAAGGCTCCATTAAGAAGTAAAGCTGGGCTTCCCTGGTGGCGCAGTGGTTGGGAGTCCACCTGCCGATGCAGGGGACGCGGGTTCGTGTCCCGGTCTGGGAGGGTCCCGCATGCCACGGAGCGGCTGGGCCCGTGGGCCATGGCCGCTGGGCCTGCATGTCCAGAGCCTGTGCTCCGCGACAGGAGAGGCCACAGTGGTGAGAGGCCTGCATACAGCAAAAAAAAAAAAAAAAAACCCAAGAAACAAGAAGTAAAGCTGTCACTGTTTGCAGATGACATGATAGTATACACAGAAAATCCTAACGATGCCACCAGAAAACCATTAGAGCTTATCAATGTATCCTGCAGTAAAGCTGCAGGATACAAAATTAATACACAGGAATCTGTTGCATTTCTAAACACTACCAACAAACTATCAGAAAAATTTAAGGAAACAATCCCATTTACCACTGCATCAAAAAGAATAAAATACCTAGGAATAAATCTACCTAAGGAGTAAAAGACCTGTACTCAGAAAACTATAACACACTGATGAAAGAAATTGAAGACGACAAACCAGATGGAAAGATATACCATGTTCACGGACTGGAAGAATTAATATTGTTAAAGTGTGATATGATATCACTCGTATGTGGAATCTAACTTAAAAAAAAACCATACAAATGAACTTACTTATGAAACAGAAACAGACTTACGGATATTGAAAACAAACTTATGGTTATCAAAGGGGAAACGTTGTGGGGAGGGAAAATCAGGAGCTTGGGATGAATATACACACATTACTATATATAAGATAGATAACCAACAAGGAACTACTGTATAGCACAGGGAATTCTACTCGATACTCTGTGATAACCTATGTGGAAAAAGAATCTAAAGAAGAATGAATATATGTGTGTATAACTGAATCACCTGAACTAAAATACTGCAAATCATCTCTACTCCAATAAAATTAAAATATTAAAAAAAATATATTGGCAAAGTGACCATACTCCTCAAGGCAATCTACAGATTCAGTGCAATCCCTACCAAAATACCAAGGGCAGTTTTCACAGAACTAGAACAAATAATTTTAAAATTTGTATGGAAACATGAAAGACCCCAAATAGCCATAACAATCGTGAGAAAGAAGAACAGACCTGGAGGAATCAAGCTCCTTGACTTCAGACTATACTACAAAGCTACAGTAATCAAAACTGTCTGGTACTGGCACAAAAACAGACACCTAGATCAATGGAACAGAATAGAAAGCCCAGAAATAAACCCACACACTTATGGTCAATTAATCTATGACAAAGGAGGCAAGAATATACAATGGAGAAAAGACAGTCTCTTCAACAAGTGGTGCTGGGAAAACTGGACATCTACATGTAAAAGAATGAAATATACAAAATAAACTCAAAGTGGATTAAAAGACTTAAATGTAAGACCAAAACTAAAACTCTTAGAAGAAAATATAGGCAGAACATTCTTTGACATAAATGGTAGCAATATTTTTTTTGGATCCATCTCCTAAAGCAAAAGAAATAAAAGCAAAAATAAAACAAATGGGACCTAGTTAGACTTAAAAGCTTTTGTACAGGGCTTCCCTGGTGGCGCAGTGGTGGGCTTCCCTGGTGGCGCAGTGGTTGGGAGTCCGCCTGCCAATGCAGGGGACACAGGTTCGTGCCCTGGTCCGGGAGGATCCCGCGTGCCGCGGAGCGGCTGGGCCTGTGGGCCATGGCCGCTGGGCCTGCATGTCCGGAGCCTGTGCTCCACGATGGGAGAGGCCGCGGCAGTGAGAGGCCCGTGTACCGCAAAAAACAAACAAACAAACAAACAAACAAAAGCTTCTGTACAGCAAAGGAAACAAAATGAAAAAACAACCTACTGAATAGGAGAAAACATTTGCAAATGATATGACCGATAAGGGGTTAATATCCAAAATATATAAACAGCTCATACAACTCAACATCAAAAAAACCAAACAACCCAATTAAAAAAATAGGCAGAAGACCTGAAGAGACATGTTTCCAATGAAGACATACAGACGGCCAAGAGGCACATGAAAAGATGCTCAACATCATTAGTCATCAGAGAAATGCAAAAATCACAATGAGCTATTTACCTCAGAGAGAATGGAACCCTTGTACACTATTGGTGGGTATGTAAGCTCGTGCAGCCACTGTGGAAAACCGTATGGTTTCTCAAAACACTAAAAACAGAACTACCATATGACCTAGCAATTCCACTCCTGGGTGTATATCTAAAAAAATGAAAACACTAATTTGAAAAGATACATGCACTCCCATGTCCATAGCAGCACTATTTACAATTGCCAAGATATGGAAGCAACCTAAGTGTCCATCAATAGATGAATGGATACAGAAGGTATGGTATACACACACACACACACACACACAACGGAATACTACTCAGCCATAAAAAGGAATGAAATTTTGCCATTTGCAACAACATGGATGGAATTGGAGGGCATTATGCTAAGTGAAGTAAGTCAGAGAAAAACAAATACTGTATGATATCACTTACATGTGGAATCTAAAAAATAAAACAAACTAGTGAATATAACAAAAAGGAAACAGACTCACAGATATAGAGAACAAACTAGTGGTTACTAGTGGGGAGAGGGAAGTGGGGAGGGGCAAGACAGCAGTTGAGGATTAAGAAGTACAGACTATTGTGTATAAAATAAATGAGCTACAAGGCGATACTATAAACACAAGGAATACAGCCAGTATTTTATAATAACTCTAAGTGGGCCACAACCTTTACAAACCGTGAATCACGTTATATATCCGTAACTTATGTAATATTGTACATCAGCTTTATCTCAATAAAAAAATTTTTAAAAATAAAAATAAAAACAGGGAAAAAAAGAAAGAATGAAGACCTGGATCTGTTCCCAGACTTGCCCGGCCCCTGCCCCGATCCAGGCTGGGGGGCAGTGGGCTCGGGCAGGCTTCTGGGGCCCAGGAGCTGGGGGACAAGAGGTGGCCTGTCCTGAGGGTTGTCCGCCTGCTCAGGGAGTGGCTGGGAGTGTAGAGACAGCTCAAGCCCCCTGGACGTGGTCACAGGCACATCTGTTCCATTGACAAGGTGGCCACTGGTTGCCATGACGACGCTCCTGGCCCCAGAAGAATGTGCTGAAGACAACGGGAGAACTCTGCAGCCACCCCCAGCTTAGCCTCCAAGATGGCAAGCCACCTCTGACCCAGAGTAAGTGTCACCCTACACGCTCACGTGCAAGCATACACGGACCCACGGTCACAGGCGGACTGAACGAGACACCCAGAGGGACCTACACACACCCGGAGGGCCTCACGCCCAGGGAGAGGCCAGACACCAACATGGGAAGGGCAGACACACGTCCGCCCTGACCAGAGCCCCAGACAGACCCCCGCAAGAGGCCCTGAGACGCGCACAGGCCTCCCCAAGGGGCACAGGGTCACTCACAAGATGCACGCCCACCCAGAGGCCAGACACGGACTAAGCAACCTGAATCACCTGCGAGGCCACGGCCTGACCTCGCCATTCACCTGTGGTCCCTGGGACCTGCTCTGCGGCAGGCCCGCAGAGAGCGTGTGAACGTGTGCGTGTAAAGACAGACAAGCCCTGAGGCTGAGCCCTGCCCCCACAGAGCAGTGTGCCCCCCACCAAGCCCCCGCTCTCAGCCCCAGACGCAGGGTTCCAACCACAGCTCGCTCCCTCTTACCTGGAGAGATGGGGTACACGGATGATGCCAGGCGGGGCTCCCTGTTGCTAGCAGCGCAGTCAGCAGCAGCGCCCGGACCACCTCGACACCGCAGGCCCAGGTCAGCCCCACTGCCATTGTGGCCGGGTGGGTTCAGGGGCCGTGCGGGCCGGCAGCGAGGTCCTGGCGCCTCTCTCAGGGGATCAGGAGATCAAAAGGTCAAACTATTTTCATGGTAATAACTGGGATACTCACAGTTTTCACACACGCTCACAGGCGTACGGTGGAGTTTTCTAGAGGCTACGTGAGGTGTGATATCGCGAGAGGTGGAAAGTGGTGGCTGGTGTGAGAATCCAGCTGACTTCTATTAACCACACGTTCAAGAGATTTGCAAAAGTGAAAAACAGTGCCACCCTTTTCGCTAAGTTTCATTGTATTTCACTGGTTTTAAAAGAGCTGTTTTTCATTAAAAATGTATTATTTCTGTAAACACAGTGGGTTCATTGTCATTTAAAATGAATGCATAAGTATTTATATTTTTCTCAGCTTTCATTTCTATCACTGTAAATATTGATAGAGATACACATACACAACAGCTGTGGGTCTGCAATAAGTTTTTTAAAAGCTAAGGGGTCCTGAGATCCCCAGTGTTTGAGACCTGCTGCCTTAGACACATGGCTAATGGTTGATTATAGTTCCTCTGTGCATCCAGATTCAGTGAATGATAGGGAGCATGTATCGAGTCCTTACTGTGCCCAGGCCCCATCTGAGGGCTTTAGAAGGGTCATCTCAGGGAATCCTCACGCCAGTCCTATGAAGAAGGTGATCTGAAGATGAGGAGGAAACCCAGGGTGAGCTTCCAGTAACCTGAGGGGACTGACCGTGGGCCCAGTAAGTGGCAGAGTCAGGACTGAAACTCAGGCAGTCTGGCTTGAGAGTCTCCCGCCCGAAACCCCATCATCTTCTACCCCTCCCTGTGCTTAAGGTTCCAAATAAGATCCAAGATGCCCAGTTAAGTTTGAATTTCAGATCAGCAAAAAAATTTAGTACAAGTGTGTACCAAGCATTACGTGGGACATACTTATACAAATGCACTGTTTATCTGAAATTCAAATTTAACTGGTGTCCTCTATTTTTATTTGCTAAATCTGGTGACCCCAGCTGTACCAGGCCTGCTCTGGGTGCTCAGGGCCCCTGCCTTCTGGACATCTGTCCTCAGCAGCATGACCTGACCACTTTCTGGCTGTGCACCCCAGGGGCAGTCCCTCCACCTCTCTGATCTGCATTATAGTCCTTCTCCCCAGAGCTAGAGATGAGGGGGTGGCAGGAGCAGAGTTGTGGTGATTGTGGGCACATTTCATTCTAGTAACATTTTCCCTAACATTCAGGGTCCACAACATCCACTCACCCGCCCTACACACCCGCCCCTGTACCCCACACGCTATAGCCAGTCAGGTCTACTTGGAGAAGTTGTCCCACGGCTGCTGCAATCTGCTCTCCCACCCTCTCCCCAGCCCTGGATGACTGGGAAGGACTGTGTCCTCTGCAGCCTTGCTTTGAGTCTCTCTGGCCTCCAGCAGGGCACAGCTGGGGAGGTGCCACCCGGCAACAGGCTCTTGAACGTCCACAGGTCCTGGGGCTTCCCCATCACAGTGACACCCATTTTACAGACAAGGAAACTGAGGCTCGGCTGCCGGAGCCTGTGATTTAGCACTTAACTAGGGGCCAGGCCGCTGCATCCTGAAACGCCACGCCCTCCTCTCCACGGGAACGTCTTCTGCCCAGAGCAGCCTCCAGCCCACCTTCCAGCCCACACAAGCCGGCAGACCTGGATGGTGGCAGAGAGGTGACTTACAGCAGACACTCTGACACAGCTCTAGCCACTGGAAGGCAGCCAGGGCTGCACATCTGACAAGGATGTGGCAGTGCTGAATCACTGAACACGCTGGTGGACTTTTCCACTTAATATATAATTACTTCCTTGAGTAAGATCCTCTTCTGCCAGCCTGGTCCCCTTCTCTGCTGTTTCAGTTTCTTCCTTTGACCTCTGAACGGATGATCGATTGGTGTGGTTAAGCACCAACCACAGGCAAAGAAGGCCCAGGGTGGCAGGAACCCCACCAATCGCACTTGGAGAGAACTTAGATTGGAGTTCAGTAGGGTGACCAAGAGATCAGGAGCACGGGAGCTGTGTGATCCTGGGCAAATCGCTTGACCTCTCTGAGCCTAAGCTGCCTCATCAATTATTGCATGTTGGTGTGGGCCAGGCCCTTTTCTAAGCACTTTCACACATCTGCTGTCATGTAATCCTCTCCATGTGAGACAGGTACTGTTATCAGCCTTGACATATGGGTTTACCAAGGCTGCTGTTAACATAGTACCACAGACTGGGTGGCTTAAACAACAGAAACTTCTTTCCTCACAGTTCTGGAGGCTGGAAATCCAAAATCAAGGCATCAGCAGGCTGGTTCCTTGTGAGGGCTGTGAGGGAGCATCTGTTTCAGGCCTCTCTCCTTGGCTGGTACATGACACCCTGCAACCCGAGTAGCTGCACACTGTCTGCCTTCAATGCGTGCCTCTGTGCCCACATTTCCTCTTTTTATAAGGACTCCAGTCATACTGGATTAGGGCCCACCCTGATGGCTTCATCCCAGTTTAATCACATCTTCATTGATCCTCATTCCAAATAAGGTCACATTCTGAAGTTCTGGGGGCTAGGACTCCAACGTATGAATCTGGGGGGAAAATTCAACCTATAACGCTTAGTTATAGGTGAGACAGCTGAGGCTGAGTTTAAGTGACTGGTCCAAGATCACACATGCTTTAAAAGCTAGAAGCAGTATTCAAACTCAGGTTCCAGAGGTGCTCGCTCTCTCGAACCCTCAGCAGCACTGCTGGTTCAATACTGAGCCAACCACTCCTGCTGACAGGGCTGTGCTGGGGATTAAACGTCATGAGCCACAGAAAGCATTTCAAACGGTGCCTGGCACAGCGTAAGTACTGAACACACGTTAGCTATTAATACTACGGTCCGCCAGGCCTGGGTTCAGACCCTGCCCCGACTTCTCATGCTGTGTGACCTTGGGGGGGCTCCACCTCTCTGGGCCTCAGCTTTCTCACCTGTGAACGGTGGGGTGGATGACACGTGTTGTCGGGTGCCTGGACCGTGCTGACTGTGACCCCTCCTTCTCCCCAGGCGCTGGGACCTCTCCAGGCCCAAGGCTCTCTGGGCCTCCATGTGGCCTCCCTCAGGCGTGGCAGGAGGTCTGACCCAGGGTGCACATCAGCCTTGGCTGGTAGAGGGAGGAGAGAGAAGAAACAAGTTTAATTCAGGTGCAGAGGCCCGGAATCACTGGGGGTTGTCTGCTCTGGCCAAGATGGAGTCACAGGGACCGATTTAGTACCTGAAACAAACTAACCAAACCGATAAAATACATGACTCAGTGATTATCAAGACACTGGCTTCAGGACACAAAGGACCATGATCACTGCAACACAGGAATGAACACAGTGAGCTCTTTTTTTTTTTTCCTATACGCGGGCCTCCCGCTGCTGTGGCTTCTCCCGTTGCGGAGCACAGGCTCCGGACGCGCAGGCTCAGGGGCCATGGCTCACGGGCCCAGCCGCTCCGTGGCATGCGGGATCCTCCCAGACCGGGGCACGAACCCGTGTCCCCCGCATCGGCAGGCGGACTCTCAACCACTGCGCCACCAGGGAAGCCCCCACAGTGAGCTCGTATGATTACCCACCTTGTTGCCTTGAGAGCTTTCAGGCTGGGTCGTGGGGAAGGGGAGCTCACAGGGCTCAGAGAACTCCTGGGGTACACGGAGACTACAGCAGCCATGGTTCAAGGACAGAGCACAGGAGGAGAGAGTGCCCAGAGGGAGAACCTGCTGATCCAAGGAGGGGCCCCCTTGCAGGTAACCTGTGCAGGTGTGCGAGGATGCTATCTGAGGCCGGGGAAGAGCCAGCTGAGAGGATCAGAGAGACGGTGGCCTGGTGTCACACAGGACAGGGAATGGTGCCTGTGTCCGCCAGCCAGACCAAAAGCCTCCCATTTCACAGGGCGGTGAGCAGAGCACTCAGGAAGGCCTGGCCTCAGGAGCCGGGCATGACTAGCCATAGACTGAGCCTTGCTCCAGACCCACCGACCAGGTCATAAAAGCAACACCTGAAAGAACCAAACCATTTCCAAGTGACTTGACTGCGTCTCTGAATAAAGCTCAAGAAGATTCACAGGACACAAAAATACTAGCACCCAACCAGGTCAAATTCACAATGTCTGGCATCCAAAGATCACCAGGGGGCAAAGAAGCAGGAAAACACAACCATGATGAAGAGAAGACAAATCCACTAATCAAAACCAAGCCAGAACGGACACAGACACCAGAATTAGCAGAGAAGGACGTTAAAATAGTTCCTGTAACTGGGTGCCACGAGTTCAAGAATTTTAAATGTGGAAGATTCAAAACACCTTCTCAAGATAACAACTATGAGGTCTGAGATGAAGAAATATACTAGACAGGGATAAAGGCGGATGAGACACTGCAGAAGAAAACATTAGCAACGTGAAGACACAGCAACAGAGACTGTCTGATACGAGAGACACAGAGAAAAAATTTAAAAAAACTGAAAAGTGCATCTGTGAGCTGTGAGACCACTTTCAGCCACCTAACATACAAGTCATTGGAGTCTGGGAAGGAGAAGGCGGGGAGGGAGGCAGAAAAAATACTTGAAGAAGTAATGGTTGAAAACTTTCCAAATGTCATGAAAATTTATAAACCAATAGGTCTAAGAACCCAACCAACCCCAAGCACAGGAAACACGAAGACAGTCACAGTAAAGGCACATCGTATCAAATTGCTCAAAAGCAGCGATAAAGAGAAAATCTTAAAAGAAGCCAGAGAAAAAAACATGCTACTTTTTCAAACACACAAAAACTAAACTATTTCATCACCAGCAAACAAACGCTACAAGAAATGCTAAAGAATTAGCATTTAGTCTTTTCGGAGGAAGGAAAATTGACACCAGATGGAAACTTGGATTTACACAAAGGAACAGATTGCACTGGAAGTGGCGACTCCATGGGGAAATGTAAAAGATGATATTCTGCAGTATTTAAATGTCTTTCAAAATAACCGACTGTCTAAACACAAGCAGCGACGCATCTATTGTGGGAGTTATCATTTAGACGAGGAGCACGTGGCAGAGAAAGGTTAAGTTACCTGCCTAACAGGTGAAGGCAGGTGTAAATCCAGGTCTGCTTGAAGCTTAAGGGTTTGGTTTTATTTTTGGTGGAAATAAAAGTATTGTAGTTACGAATACTTGTATATACATACATATACATGAATCTATAAGTGTATAATTAATATATTTACCTGTGATTTGCCTGTAAGGTTATTCACAGTGATTTTCCCCCAGGTGGTGGACTTAGGCATTTCGTGTTCTTTTTCCTTACCTGTATTTTGTAATTGTCCTTTATTCCGATTTGGTGTAAAAACTTTCAATTACTTTGAGAGGAACAAAGCTCCCGGTTACACTGGCGTGTGGGAACTGTTTTCACAACCTGCTTCCTTTCTTATCCATTTTTTTAAGTCGATCCCCACAGGGTTCCCTTTTCAGGAAGGCGCAAGGCAGCGACTCCCACTGGGAAGTGTTCTGAGCCACGTGGCCGGAGACCAGGGTCCGCAGCACCACGTAGGACCTCCGTCCAGAGTTAGCTCTCCAGCTGCCTTCTCGATGTTGCCACCTAAATAGTGGTACAGAAAATAACAGCATCGAACCTGAAAACGAAAAGCTCCCCAGCGTGCCAGGCAGAGCAGGTGAGGCAGTGGTCCCCAGCTTTGGCTGCACTTGGCCTCATCCGCCAAGTTCTGGAAGTACAATGCCTTGCCCCCACCCTGCGACTGAGTGGGGCTGGGGAGCCGCCGGGGCGTGGGGTTCTCTCAGAGCTCCCTGGTATTCTTGTGAGCAGCTGAGGCTGAGGGCCACCGATGCGGCACACGGGTGACATCAGTTAACCACCCCCCGACCATGCCAGAACTTTGCAAAGTACATAATTTTCACTCCCAGGTTACAAGTGACAAAATAAGGCTCAGAGAAGGACTGGCTTCTGACTTGTCCCAGACCGTGCAGCCAGGCAAGGGCAGACCCAGGTTCGAACCCCACAGGCCTCCAATGAAGCAGCCCAGCATCCCACCAGACACCATGCGGCCAAGCCTATACTCATCATTTTGTGCCAAGATGTTTCTGCATCCCAACTTCTTCTTTTTTTTTTTTCTTTTCCATTGTGGTCTATCACAGGATATTGAACGCAGTTCCCTGCGCTGTCCGGTAGGACTGTGTTGTTCATCTTGCCTCCCACGTTCTTAATCTGCCCTTCTCAAGCTTCCCAGTTACCCCAGGTGGGACCCCCAAAGTCACCCTGGGTTAGCCCTTCTCCCAGCCTCCAAATCCAATCAGTCACCAGGTCCCTGCCGATCCCACCTCCTAAATCCCTCCCCTCCAGCCCCACTGTTATAGTCAGCCTTCGTCATCTTTCCCTGGGACTGTGGCCCAGGTCTCAGAGCTCTCCAAGCCCCAGGCCCCTCTCTGGGCAGCTCTGACCTCTGTGCTTCTCTCTCACACTGGATGGCAACTGCCTGCCCCACCAGGATGGCACAGACACTTGTGCCAAAGCCCCCGTACCCCACAAAGAGCAGGGTACTCTGTGGGCACTAAATAAATGCTTAGTGGATGGATGGATGATTAATTCATTAATGACCAGGCCTTTCCTTTCTTCCCCACTGGGCTCTGAAGTCTTCAGAGTTAGGGATTATTTCATCTGGCTCTGTGTGCCGTGCTCTCAGCACTTGCCCAGCCCGAGTAGGGCCTAATAAGTGTTTGTTGACTGAGTGACAGAACGGGCCTTTGCACATACTGCTCCCAGCGTCTGGAATGCTCTTTCCAGACATCCCCATGGTTCACCCCCGCACCTTCTTCAGTCATTGCTCAAATGTCACCTTCTCAATGAGGCCTGACCACCCTACTTAAAACTGAAGGGCCTCCTTCCATCCAGGATGCCAACCTCCCCGCCCTGACTCTTGTTTCCACCTTCTCACTGAGGCTAGCCCTCACTCATTTATTATGTTGACTGCTTATGTCTCTGTTCCCATGACCACCAGAAAAAAATAAAGTCTGTTTTAAACACAGAGCTTTTTGGCTCCGTTCTGTGTGATTTCTCCAATGCCTAAGACAGGGTCTAGCACACAGTAGCTGTTCAATAAACAATCGTCAACCGAGGGAATGGCTCTTGTTCCGCCGGTGACTGCCCTGTGGTCTGGGGCCGTCTCCTTGGTCCCTCTGAGCCCAGCGTTTAGAATAATGAATAGTGATGATGGTGATGAAGGAGGCTGGCTGGGCAGGCCGTCGCTGGCGCGGCTCATACATAAGGTGCCTCTCCATCCTCCAGGTGCATCCAGGGCCGTGCTCCTCCCTTGGGACTGGCCATGTGACCTGCACTGGTCAGTTTCAAGGAGAAGTGATGTGTCTCACGTCCAGGCAGACACTCTAAGAGCCAGTAGCAACCCCTGCTCCCTTCTCTCTGCCACAGCAATTGGCAGTGTTCCTGACGCTGGCTGCCCCATCGGCCTGACTCGATGACAGCGCAAAGCCACAGCTGAGCCATCCGGGGCATGCTGAATGAGTGAAAAACAAACTTTTGTTGTGCTAAGCCCCCGGGACTTGGGCTTTTGTTACCGTAGCATAACTTCGCCTCTCCTGACCAACAGTCCTGATGAATGGGATGCCGTGGCCCACGTGTTCCCCAGAGGGTTTGGTGGACGTGCAAGAATCACAATGACAGTGGCTTACCTGTGTCGTGTGCCTAACGCAACAGCTGCCCTGCTGCGTGGTCACAGCAACCCAGTGACTAGGCCCCGCTGCTGTCCCTGTGGTGGCACAGGCAGGCGACACACTTGCCCAGGGAGCCGTGGGAGATGGGCGGGCCGCGAACCAGGCCGTCTGGCCCCAGTGCCTGGACTCTTCACCGTGAGCCACCCTCCGTGGGTTCCTGTTCCTTCCCTGACGGTCTGAAGGTTCCAGCCACCCCAGCCCGGCGGCCAGCTTGCCCCCCGAGGAAGGCTGGCAGCTCAGCGTCTGGCCTCTCTGTTCTGTTCGGGCCCAGGCGGAGTGCAGTGGGTGTCAGGTCCAAGGGTCTTTACTGAGGCAGTTATGTGGGTGAGGCTCTGCTGGTGAGAAAAGGGCTGGGGCCTCTGGCTGCTGTGAACCCCTCCACGTGCCCCCACGTTGGTGTGCGGGTTAGTCCACACTCCCTTGGGGAGTCTCCCTTTCCCCCCCCCACCCCGGGCTCTTTCATCAAGAGCACCCAGAGCTCCTGGCCCCCAACAGAAAGCATTGCTTGGATCAGAGAGTGTCAGCTCCCCGGACCATCTGGCCTAACACTGGGGGGACGGAGGCCCAAGAGTGAAGGCCTCACAACTGAGTCAGCCTGGATTCAACTTCTGCAAAACCAGTTTCTATGATTCCCCGGCTGAGAAGCCTTTCTTATTGAAATTTGGGGTGGTGATGGGAGAGTTCCCCCGTGTGCATGGGGAGTTGGGGAGAAGGGGAAGACACACCAGTTGTGTCAGGGGCTGGATATAAGAAACCCACTTCCCTGGTGGCACAGTGGTTAAGAATCCGCCTGCCAATGCAGGGAACACGGGTTCGGTTCAACTCCTGCTCCGGGAAGATCCCACATGTGGCGGAGCGCTAAGCCCACGGGCCACAACTACTGAGCCTGTGCTCTAGAGCCCATGCACCACAACTACTGAGCCCGCACGCCTAGAGCCTGTGCTCCGCAACAAGAGAAGCCACCGCAGTGAGAAGCCCGCACAACGAAGAGTAGCCCCCGCTCCCCACAACTACAGAAAGCCCGTGCGCAGCAACAAAGACCCAACACGGCCAAAACGAAATAAGTCAAAATAAATAAGTTAAAAAAAAAAAAAAAAAAAACCAACAAGGGCCTTGAGGTGGGTCCCCCTGCGTCCACCTCACAGGTGGGAAGCCTGAGGATGCCCAGAAAAGGGGCAACTTGTTTGTAGTTGTGGGGCTGCTGAGTGGCAGGGCCACGACTCACACCAGGCTCCTGACGATGGCCAGGGTGCAAGACCACCTCCTGCCGCCTCACAGCCACCAGCCCTGCAGAAGCTGCCCCTGTGACGGGGAGTGGGGTCAGAAGCTGAAGCCACCGGGACAGCTGACTCTGAGTCAGACCTTAGCTCTGGACACTCAGTGCCTTGGGCCAGGGGGTCCCACCTGCTGAGCCTCAGTCTCCTCGGCAGTACAATGGGCACAATAGAGATTCTTTCTGCAGTGGGATCGTGAGGTCAAGCGCACGGCACAGTGCCTGCAAGTCACAAGTGATGGGCACCCAGGTGCCTGCAATGCCCGCTGCCCCAGACAGCACCACAGGGCGCCACAGGGACCTGTGAGGAAGTCTTGGGACAAGTGTCCAGGAGCAGAATTGCTGAGTCCCAGGACGGGGGCACTTCATTTGCATGAGCCCCAGAGGTGGCTCTCGTGATTGGCTCCAGCAGCTGCTGTTCCCGCGCAGGGCACCAGGGGTCCTCCACGCCCACACCCATGCCCGCACCTGGCAGCACCCAGCCCTGTCCTTCCCAGTCTAGTGGATCAAAGTGAGACTGGTGAGTTTGCCCATCTCTGCACGTGCTTTGGGGCCTTTTCTGTCTCCTCTGCTGTGAATGGCTTTGCTTACAACCCTGGGCCTCATTTCCCACCAGGGCCACTACCTGAGAAAACCTTCCCGAGCTCCCTGGCTGGCCGAGCTCCCTGCTCCCCGGCGTCGTCTCCTTATGTCTGGGGGGCTTCTGGACTCGGGGGGTGCCCCGCTCTTGGCCTCTCCCTGCTGGGGACAGACCACGCTGCATTCTCACCCCTGTCTGCTCTTTTGCCTCATTCATTCATCCACTGGTTTCCCATCACAACTGGAATAAATCCAAACTCCTTACCGTGGCCGAAGGGGCCCCGGGACCTGGCTCCTGCGGCAGCCCACCTCTCCTGAACGGCCTGCTGGCAGCCTAAGCCGGGGATTCCAGGCTGGGTTTGACCTGCCACGCTCATCCCCACTCTGGGGACTCTGCCCGTCCTCCCCTCCAGGCAGGTCCCTGTTCCCAGAGGCGACCCCCACCCACCCCAACATGTGCCTTCTGCAGACTTAGGAAAAGCAAGGGGCTGGCCTGGATTGCATGAAGCCACCAAGATGCCGAGGTTTCGCTATTAGAGCAGCAGGAATGACCAGCTGGAACAGCGGGACTGGGGCCGTGTCCATCTCATCAGCTTGGCCCGGCCCGAAGTCTGGTGACAGCGCTGACAGATGGGATGAATCGAGCAGCCCTTCCCTCTCCTGTGCTCGCTCCAGGCACAGGAGGGACGCCCTCTTTCTTTATATCTTCAATAACAAAAGTTAATACTTGTTCCCTGGTTTAAAAACACACAGAAGTGTCTCAAGTAAAAGGTAGAAATATGCATGTCTCCTCCAAAATCCTACTCCCGGGAGGGAAGCCCCAGGACCGCACTGTGTCTCTGTGAACAGGGACATACACATTCTCATCTCCACCCCACCCCGGGCCTGTTTCCCAGGCTGTTCCGCTAACTTCACCATCCATGTACGTAGACTTACCTCCTTCTTTTTACCAGCCGTAGAGTATCTCATGGCACGGAGGGACCCAAATGATTTCATCAGCCTCCTGATGACGGACACAGGAAAGGGCTCTGTGCACTTTTCCACCATCACAAACAACATGGTGACAAAGACCCCTGAACGTTTACCTTTCTATGCTGGTGTGAGCCTTGCCGTAAGGCTGCCTCCTAGAAGTGGGGTTTCTGGGTCAAATGGTGGTGGCTTTTACATTTTGATGGACCTCCCAGGAAGGGGGTTGATCATCCCCTAGGATGACCCTGGATCAGCCCTGAGGTAGTGAGCTTTCCTTCGCTGGAGGAATTCAAGGGATTTTTAAACCACCACTCGACAGGGTGCCGCAGACAGGGGCTCCTCCGTCAACGTCTGAGTTGCCCTGGACGACCTTTCATTTGTCCCCACTCGCAGCTTTTATTTTTGTACAAACCTACTGCAGGCTGATCCTGGCTGAGACCTGCATGAGGTTCCTTCACAGCCATGATCTGAAGCGGGGGTGGGGTCTGCTGAGGGAACTAGAGCAGCCCCAGCCTCAGCCTGACACTCCCCCATCCTCCCCCGGGAATGCCCTGTGAGATACACACAAGAAATGCAGTGGCACTTGTAGAATCAGTGCCACTGTTTGTCACCAGATGTTCAGAGGCAGGAGTGCTAATTTATGCAGGCAAGTAGGAAGGGGAGACGGGAGGGAGGCTGCTAGGAGGACATGCGGGCTGGGGAGGTGGGAGAGCCTCTCAGTGGGGCAGTGCAAGAAAATGCATCCTAGGAGGGACTGAGCAGGAGGGGGACCACAGGACATTCAGGGGCTCCCGGTAGTGAGACGTAAGGAGGCTGTGAATAAGGATCTCCGATTTTACTACAACATCCTGTAATACCATTGAGAATTCCCACCATCGGATTCCTGTATCTTATGACTCTGCTTTAAAATGCTCTGATAACGTCATTCTGAGCCTCTGATTCTATGTTAAAGCTCCAGGGGGGGCCACACAGAGCGGGCGGCTTTGGGTCAAGGTTCCTGGAGATCACATCCAACTCCCAAGAGTGGTGAGAACAAGCTCTGCCTGGTGGCTCTGTGCCTCGGCTTCCTGGCTTGTCGATGGGGACAGAAGGTACCAGCTCAAAGCGTCCCAGGGAGGGTTCAAGGAGCTCACCTACATGGACTGCTGCAAAGGGGGCCTGGCACACAGTGGGTGCTCAGCAATGCTGGCTTCAGCTGCTTTACAAGTCGTCTCAATGGCCAGGAATCCAGCCGAGTCTGGGAGCTGAGACCAGGGGCTGAGCTGTTCTGAGCGGCCTCTGCAGCTCTGGAAGCATCTGGGGCTCCAGGGCCCGGGTCCACTGGGTGGCCAGCCCTCCACAGCAGACAGCTGCTGGGAAGTAAAGCAAACACGCAGAGGGAAGGAAGCTCCCGGGGCTGCAGGAAAGCAAACAAGGGCCACTTCCTCCAGCCGTGCATTGTGGACAGCCAGCCTTTCCCAGGGCTGCTCCTTGGGAGTCCTCCTCGGGCGCCCGGCCCGTGTTTGGACAGCTTGAGGGGCGCGGGGCAGAGCAAGCAAGAGATGCAGACAGCCAGGCCCGGCCAGACCCTCATCCTGCCCGTCCCCCAGGCAGGGCACTGCCCAGCAGCCTTCCTGGCCACACGCTCAGCTATGCCCACGGGGCCCCCAGGATGGGGTGCTGGGGCTGGGAATACAATAACATCAATAATAATAATTAGCGTTGATTTAATGCTTACCAGGGGCCAGGCACTATTCTTAGTGAGGTATGCAGTATATTCTCATTTAATCTTTTTTTTTTTTAGTTTATTTATTTTTATTTATTTATTTTTGGCTGCATTGGGTCTCCGTTGCTGCGCACGGGCTTTCTCTAGTTGCGGCAGGCGGGGGCTCCTCTTCATTGCGGTGTGCGGGCTTCCCATTGCGGTGGCTTCTCTTGGTGTGGAGCGTGGGCTCTAGGCGCATGGGCTTCGGTAGTTGTGGCACGTGGGCTCAGTAGTTGTGGCGCACGGGCTTAGTTGCTCCGCGACATCTGGGATCTTCCCAGACCGTGGATCGGACCCGTGTCCCCCACGTTGGCAGGCGGATTCCTAACCACTGTGCCACCGGGGAAGTCCCTCACTTAATCTTAATAACATCCCATCACCACTGCCATTTTACAGATAAAGAAATCCTTATGAGTAATTTTACAGCCCAGATGGTCCAGTTCTGGGCACTACACGTTCAGGAAACCACATATTGCCTTTCAAGAGATAATAAGAATGATGCCAACAGGGGACATTTCCTGAATAGTCTGCTTGCGTGGTACCCTATTAGGTGGGTATCATTATGAGACCCATTTTCCAGCTACAGTAAACTGAGGCACAGAGAAATGGAGCCACTTGCCCAAGAGTAAACACTTAGAAAAAGGAGTAGCTGGGGGACTTCCCTGGAGGTCCAGCGGTTAAGATTCCATGCTCCCAATGCAGGGGGCCGGGGTTCGATCCCCGGTCAGGGATCTAAAGATCTCACGTACCGCAACGAAGATCCCGCGTGCCGCAACTAAGACCCAGTGCAGCCAAATAAATAAATAAATATTTTAAAAAAAGAACAAAGGAGAGGTAGTAGCTGTATTCAAACCTATTTCTGTCCAGTGCCAACACTCACGATGTTTACCACTATGCTAGTGTATTAGTTTTCTCTTGCTGCTGTTAACAAATGACCACAAACTTAGTGGTTTAAAGCAACACAGACTTACCCCCTTACAGCTCTGGAGGTCAGAAGTCTGGAATCACTTTTACTGGGCTGAAGGCAAGGTGTCAGCCGGGCTGGTTCCTTCTGGAGGTTCTGAGAAGAGAATCCGTTCCCTTGCTTTTTCAGCTTCTAGTGGCCGCTTGCATCTTGTGGCTCCTGGCTCCTTCCTCTGTCTTCAGAGCACATCACTCCCTGCCTTCCTCAGAAAGCCATTAAGATAACATCAGGCCCACCTGTGTAGTTGAGGATCAACCCCCCCCTCCACCTCAAGACCCTTAATCTATTCACATATTCAAAGTCCTTTTGCCATACAAAGTAACATATTCAGGTTCCAGGTATTGGGACACAGGCATTTTTGGGGGACTGTTATTCTGTCTCCCACAGCTAGGTTGGGCTGTGTCTTGCCACAGTAAAGGTAGTGATCTCCCCATCGCCGGAGGTATGGAAGCACTCAGGCCCACTCAGAACCCTGGTGGTGGGAGTCATGGGTGCTTAACTCAGACCTGAGACCTCGGCACTCACTCTCAGCCCATCCTGCACATTTTGGGATAGAGAAACTGAAGCATCCCTCGCCCCAGTGGGGGTCACTCCTCCTCACCAGGCCCCCAGCCCTCGGCCGGCACCTCCCTCAGGGATCATCACACCCCAGGGCCACGTTACCCCACATGCATCCGCTGCCTGCTGCGAGCCTGCCCAGGGCCCAGCTGGCATCCCCTCCCTCCAGTGCTAGCACAGTGCGTGCCCCACACACGCGCGTGGGAAGAGCAGCAGTGAGGCTGGAGGGCGCCTGTGACCGGCCAGCTCACGGACAGCCTGGCTGGGGCCTGGCACACGGCAGGTGCCCAGCCACTGTGTGTTGGTTCTCTCTCCGCAGGCTCTAAAGCAGCGCCACCCCGGAGAACGTTCCGCAGTGTCCAGGGTGCCAGCGACAACCATGCCTGGCTACTGAGCTCTTGCAATGCGGCCAGTGCGAGGGAGGAACTACTTTTTATTTTATCTTTCTTAAATGTGAGTAGCCACACGTGACGAGCAGCTCCTGCATTGGATGGTCTGGCTCTCCCAGGACCTGGCTCTCCCACAGACTCAGAGCCTGTTTCGGGGACAGGCCACCGCTTAGGCTGAATTCTCTCAAGAAACGCCAGTCCTGGCCTGAAACTGGGCCTCTTCAGGCCGCCCTCCCCACTGCCCTGAAAGGTGTGGCTTTGAAGGTCTCAAGCCCAGTGCCTGGAGCTGTTTGGCCTTCTCGCTGCCCCGTGTGAACACCCTCACACCTGACTGTGCGGCTGCCAGGCCTGTCGCCACCGCTGCCAGTGTGAGCTGAGGGCCTACTGTGCGCTGGCGTGAACAGGCAGGCCTGCAAGCAATGAGGCAGGCAGCCGTCATCATCACCGACCTGCAGGTGAAGAAGAGAAGGTTCAGGAGGGCCGGAGGATTCCCCCATTCATCCAGGAGAGCTTGGCCCCACTAGACCACAAATCCCACTCTCCCAGGTGCTGCTGCGGAGAAATTCCTCGAGTAAAGGAGCCCAGCATCTTGGGGGCAGGAAAGAGACAAAATCAGGGCCACCTGAGGCGACCGCAGCACCCTGCCTCACCACCCCCCCCCCGCCCGACCTGCCTCCTGGGCCTGGGACTGGTGTCCCACCGAGCCGGTCACAGCCCGAGGGCCGTGGGGGGCAGGAGGCTCCATGGGCAGAGGCAGGGCGGGCCCTCGCCGGGCCGGGCCCTGTTTCGTCCAGGGCCGGGAACAAAGGGCTTTCACGGGGTGTAATCCAGGCTGAGGGGAGAAGAATGGTCAGGTGTGTGGAGAGGCAGGTTCACATGGAGGGGAAGAGGCCGCCGTGCGGGCCCGGCTGGCACGGGGGCCCGGGTTCCGGCCGCTCCCCGGGCGCTGGCAGCCGGTGAAGGCCCCGTTTGTGCACCGTGTCAGCAGGGAGGGCTGGCCTTCTAAGGGGCGAGATCGTGTGGCCCGATAGCTCGCAGGGGCCTCTCCCTGGGGGGGCCGGGCCCCCCGTGAGGACTGTCAGCCATTGTTAGCTGCCCTCGTGTGAAGGAAAACGGGACACAGGTGGTCAGCTGATACCTGTGCGATCCGGCGCGGGACTGGCTCCCTGGGCTGCGGCTCCGGTTACACGGCCGGGACAGGGGAGGGGGGCGCCCGCCCCAGGAGCGGCCACGATGCTGCTGGCCCTGCGGGAGGCCCCGCCCATCCACGCGAGGGAGGGAAGGGGGAGAGCCCAGAGGCCACAGAGCCCTCACCCAAGACCCCTCACCCAGAGAGGAGAAGACATGAACACACCCTCCAGGACTGTGTGGCCACATCCACCCGACCATCAGCGTGGAACAGGAAGTCAAGGAGAATCTGGGGAAATGGAAGAGGCCCCACGTGCCGTGTTTGTCAGCGTCTACGGTGTAAATGAAGGCGGGCGCCCGCTGCACCGCACAGACCACGAGCACTTAGCCTCTCACCAGCACACACGGGCGTCCGTGGCCACTAGGGAATGGCAGTCACAGCCTAGTAGGGAAGTGTGGTTAGTCCTCACCCGACAGGTGTTCTAATACTTACCACCCCCATTTTACAGGTGAGGCACAGAGAAGCTGAGTCACTGGCCCAAGGTCACACGGCTGTGACACGGCCGCGATGGAATTTGAGTCCAGACCGTCTGGCTCCAGAGTCCATGCTATTGACCACTGCTGTACCCTCCCCACCCCCATGGCCCAGTTAAATAACAGCCATTTACCGAGCACTGGTGATGGGCTGGCCATGCCGCTGGATGAATTCTCTCACTTAACCTGTTCAACCAGGTGTAGCTCCTGTGATCACTCCCATTTTACAGAAACCAAGACTCAGCTACGGGAAGGGGGGTGCCTGGTGCATCAGGCAGGGTCCTGGCAGGAAACAGACAGCACCGTCAAGTGGGTAATTAACACAGGGGACAGTTACAGAGGCGTGGGCAGTGGCTAGAGAAATCAGTAGGGATGGTGAGGCACCTGGGGGCTAGCAGCCGCGGGGAGCTGTTCCCTCGAGGCCTGAGGCGCAGAAAAGCTGTTCCTGGGACCAGCGGCAGCAGAGGAGTGGGCTGCCGGGCAGGAGTCACAGGCCTTGGTGGACGCAGCCACCTGCCGCCCTGCAGGAGGGCCAGGGAGCCCCACTCACGCGCTGTGGACAGCCCCGGGGCCAGCCCCAGGATGCGAGGGGGTCTGGAGGGGCTGATGGAGAATAGCCAGCCCAGCTGTCTCCACAGAGGTGGCGAAGGCCAGAGCTTGGGCTCCCGCAGGGCGCACGCACCTGCCTGCACACACGCTTGCCATTGGTCCCCAGCTCGCCTCACAGGTGCTCAGCCCTGGCACTGGCCACAGAGATGATGCAAAGTCCCAGGAATATGGTGCCTCCGTTTCTTCCTGTCCAGGGGACTGGAGGCACCGAGCCAGATGCTAGCTGGACACCGAGTGAACCAGGTAAGCCGTGGAGGCTGCAGAAAGCATTCCATCCTCCATCCAACGATGGAAGCCGGCTTACCCAGGCATCCAACTGGCATCCGCAGGGCACAGTCTGGACGCTTACATGGCATTTTTTAAATGGTTTTTACAATTTTTATATACGCACATACATACATATGTATATACATGTATACACGTATTATGTGAATGTGTACGTATGTGTATATGTATATACGTGCACATACACACCATATGTGTGTGGGATTATATGTACATGTGCATACATATATGTGCACACACTGGATATATGTATGTGTGTACATGTGTGCATATACACAAGCTTGTATATACCAAGTTTACTCACGGACGAGGGTATCACACAAGCTGCTACAAAGCTGCACACGTGCGGGGCCAGGACAGAACAGCAGGTGGGACCCGGGTGTTAGATCCAACCGGATGAGGTGGTGATGCCAGAGTTTCAGGGCGATGAGGTTAAGGAAGGGCTCCAGGCTTGCTGAGGACCCCCTTGGGGCTTACCGCGACCTGACATCCTGGACACGGGGGTGGCCACTGGCATTGCTACCAACCTGAACGCCCTGAAGCTGCAACCCAGCTCTGAAGCCTCCACCCAGCTCTGAAGGCTCCTGGTCTCTGCCTTAAACCCCTGCATCTGGGGGCTTTGTTTTCTAGAGCCCCCACACCGAGATGGGGTCCTAGCACAACCACCCAGCAGGGTGCCTTCAGCAAGACCCTCCCTTCTCCCTGTCAGTCAGACTAACGGTATGGACATCACGTCACGGTGTTTTGTCAGCTGAAATGAGTCCCCATGCTCTGTCCACAGCAGCTGTTACTGTCCTTGCTACTCTGTGGTCACACATGTTAGTTTAATGTCATTTCCAGTAGAAATACAAGGTAAGCCACATAGTTCGCTTAAAATTTTCTAGAAAGTGAAAAGAGGGAAGGGATACGGGGACATATGTATACATATAGCTGATTCACTTTGTTAAACAACAGAAAGTAACACAACATTGTAAAGCAATTATGCTCCAATAAAGGTGTTTAAAAAGATAAATAAAATAAAATAAAAAGTGAAAAGAAACCGATGCAAGTAACTCTAATAATGTATGTTATTTAACTCAATATTATTTCAAAACATGGTACCAGCCACATTTTAAGGACTCAGTGGCCACATGTGGCCTGTGGCTACTGCACGGGACAGCGCAGGGTAACGAATGCCTGCGAACATGAATGAGTGAATGAATGGGTGTTTGCTTCAGGCTAGGACACTCAAGAGACTTCCTGTAGCAGGAAGTATTGGCGCTGGATATGCAGGGGGAGCTGATTTGGACATGTGAGGACGGGGAGGGTCGCCCAGGCTCATGCCCTTCCCATTCTAAAGATGGAGAAACTGAGGCCCAGAGAATCTGAGAGCAGGAAGCCTTGGCACGAATTGCAGAGAGAAGGCACAGTATCTAGAAGGTGAGTAGGGAACAGGTATGATCCCTACTGCCAAGTAGAGGGTTGGTGAGAGGGAGGGAGAGAGGGAAGGAGGGAGGGAGGGAGGGAGGGAAGGAGCAAACAGCGTTAAGGAGACAGGGTGGTACAAGGGGAAGGGGAGGCTGTGAAGTGAAGGAGGCGTAGAACCCTGGAGAGAAATCATCTGTGGCTTTAAAAGATCCCGCTGCTGCTCTAGATGCTCAGCCTGCTGTCGCCCTGGTAACGGGAGAAAAATCACAGAGCAATTTGTAATCAGCGGTGGTTCCTGCTGCTTCCTGGGAACATTGTTCCCCGCTGGAGGCCGCATCTTTGAGCAGAAGGGGCCCTGCGGATCGCGGAGTCCAGCCCCCACCCAATGCTGGAGACCACTTGCATCACCCTCCAGGTGAGGCTCCCTGAACAGGGAACTGCCCCCTTACTGGTCAGCCAGCCCCATCCCTGCTGAGTCTGCCTGGGATGATGCTATCCTTCACACCAAGCTGGAGCCTGACTCTCTGTGCTCTGGCCGCTGGAGCCCAGCTTGGCCCTCTGGGCCCACGGCCCACCTGCTCCCCTGCCTGGGGCAGCCGGCAGAGACTCCAGACGGAGCTCGGCATCTCCCCAGCCCCACTTATAGAATGGTGTCTGCAGACTCCGCCCAAAGCCGGTTGGTACCTCTCAACCAGCCCCAGGCACAGGATCCAGGAGGGGTCTGAGCAGCGTAAAGCACAACTACACCTCCCTCGTTCTAGGTATAGACCTTGATTAATGGGACCCGAGTTCAAGTTGGCTCGGCTAAGAGCCCATCCTCCCTGCTCTCTCCGTGTTTGTTTCCAAGTGATCTCATCATTGCTATGAGACACCCACCTCAGTGAGATCAGGCCTCCCACTGCCTGCGTGTCCTGTCCACTTGAAGGTCTCACAGGCAACCTGATGAGGCCAGTGTGGAAAGGCTGATTACCCCCCCAGACCTTCCTGCTCAGACCAACTTCAGCAGTGCTCCTCATTTTTCCCTCAGCTCCCATGTCTGACCCTTGAGGCTGCCCTTCCCTTCTCCTAACAGATCTGGAATCCATCTACTTCTCCCTCCCCGTCTCCTGCCACGTGGATGCACCACCACCATCTCTCGCCCAGGTTATCGCCCTGCTTAAAACAGCCCAGGACTCCCCACCCCACTGGGAACAAAGTTACTCCTCGCCGTGGCCTGTCTCTGCCATTTACTCCTGCCCCTCCCCCCTGCTCCCAGCCACACAGGCCCTTTCTGTTCCTGGGCTCTGCTCCCACTCAGGCCCCTGGCACGTGTGGTCCCTCTGCCCAGGATGCCCTTCTCCCAACTCTGCTGTCCAGCCTCAGCTCCAGTCTCCTCTCGGAGGGCACTCCTTAAGCCCCTGTTCCCCACCGATACCTTTCTCATTTCCTCCAACACCGGTACAGGTGTTCACCGGCATTTGCTCCCTTCTCCCTACTCAGTTGATGGGGTCCCCAGTGGACCGGGAGCTCCTGGGGGCTAGGACTGGTCTACAACACCTGGTGCTCAGTACACAGCAAGTGCTCAATAAATGCTCCAGGAATGAGTGCGTGGCCCCCACGTGCCCACCTTGCGCTGCAGGCAGGTGACGGACGACAAGCTTCAGGGCCTAGGGACGCGTTCACGCTCTGCCTGGGCTGCTCAGCCTCTCGGTGACCCTGAGCAGGCTTCCCTGGGACCCCGGATCACTCTGCAGCACCCCACCTAGGGGCCTTTCCCCCAGACTGTGTCTGGGCATCCTCTCCTCCCTTCAGGCATCAGCAGAGCCCAGGCTGCCTCTGTGGTCAGGGGGCAACTCCAGGGTCTGGGCCCCAGAAGCTCCAGGGGGTCAGGGGGACAGAGGTCCACCCTCCTCGGGGCTATGCCAGGGCTGTCAGGACCCCCGCTTGAATCTGGGCTCCAGGATCCAGCATGCCAAGAGTCAAGGCTCAGGCAAGCGTGCTCCAAAGGGCAGAGGCCCTAAGAGGCTTTCTCACATTGTCCCCAGTTGCTCTGTGACCAGGTGTAAAAATCATTCTCCATTTTACACACGAGGAAAGACTCATGTGAGAAGTGATTTGGTTAACGTCACACAGCACGTAAAGGTGAAGCAATGGGCCCAGCACCCTCCAGCAGCAGACCCAATCCAAGGCCAGGGAGAGAGCAGACTTGGGAGCCTCAGGGCTGGACCCCGCAGCACCGGAGCAGGTAGGGGGAGGGCTCATGGCTCAGGCTGCTAGGAGGGTCCCCAGGCACCTCTGCGCCAGGACAAAAAGGACCTCAGACTCTACAGGTCACTTATTCTGTGACCTTGGACATGCCCCTCCCCTCTTCCAGGCCTCAGTCTCCAATTCTGGATAATGGAGCCGCCCGGCCCACCTGGGGTAGAAGGGGGAGAGGACTGGAGGGAGGCTCCGAGGAGACTGGGGCATCGGGGAGGGGCCAGGCAGGGAGGCAGAGGGCGGAGGCATTTCACACCTGAGTGCCCCCAGCCCCCATCACCTCCTCCGAGGTGGCCCCCCCCACCGTGGCTGCATAACTCACTCTGTGGTCCATTACTGTCTGCCCCACTCCGGCCCTGGAACTTGTCCAGTCGCAAATGGAAGGGAGCTGAGAGCAGGCGAGCCTGTGGTTCTGAGGACAGGAGCCTCCTGCGATCAATGGGGTCTGGCGAGGGTGGTGGGGAGGAGAGAGAGGTGCTGTGTCCACACCTGCTCCCTTTGCCCTCCCACCCCTGGCCTGGGAACTGCTCTTCACAGGTTGCAAATGTCGCCCTCCCTGCCCTGGATGCCAAGACCCTGGACTTGCCCGTCGGAAACCGGGTGGGGAGGGCAATGACTTACCTACAGTCGTAGATCACACACACGGAGGCCTCCTGATTCCTGATCGCAGGCCCCTCCCAGTTGCCCCACCCTGGGTTTTCACCCTAGGAAGTAGTGGCCTTTGCATCTGTAAGTGAAGGAGCTTCACCAATCATTGAAGAAACTGGAGTGGGGACGACTGTCCTAGCTAAACCTCTGCAAGAGGCAGGTCAAAGAGTGGCTCAGCCACGCCCTCCCCCTGTGTCTCTGTGCAAGTGGGCCTCTGTTTCCACATCTGCAAAATGGGTTCAGCAAGGGGAGGTTTAGCAAAGGGAAACCATCTTGCGACTGCCGCCGGGCTTAGGAGGTACCCATCTAGTTCACCCCGACCTGCATTACCCCAGCGCTCCCACCCCAGCTCCCAAGAGGAGTGGGACAGAAGCTGCGTGGGCTCTGCTGGTGCCTGGAGAGAGGAGCGTCTGGGGGGAAGGCCCGTGGTGGGGGGCGTGGCTGCAGAATGATCAGGGGGCCCAGAGAGGGCCTGGCAGAGGGCCTACGCACGAGGTGCCACGAGCCAGGGCCCCGGGGATCGCCTTGCTCCTCTCTGTCACCGGCTGTGAAGGCAGCTCCAGAGGGGGAACTGATCCCGAGAGAGGCGGAGCGCCCTTTCCGGGGTCACAGCGTAGGTGAGCAGCCCTGGCAGAGTGTGGGCGTGCCCGCTGGTCCCCTTTAGAGCTCAGCCGTCCAGCACGACAGCCAGCAGCCACGTGTGAACCCTGGGCACTTGCAAGGGGATTGAGATGTGCAGTGTGGGTCCGACGCCCACCAGATTTCAAAGGCTCGGTATGAAAAGTCATGTGAAATGTCTTGTTAACGGTATTTTCAATATAGATTACGTGCTGAGATGCTTTTTTGGGTGGACTTCCATAAACTATCCTATTCAAATTCATCTTACCTGTTTCTTTTTACTTTCTTTTAACGTGACTACCCAAAAGTCTGAGATGACGTGTGGTCTGCGCCCCTTTTCTGCTGGACAGCGCTGCCCCCGCTTTGCACCCAGCAGTCTGGGGGCCCCCCAGCCATGCCTCCCGCGCCCCTCCATGCCACTCAGAAATGCCGGCTGTTGGGTGGTGATCGTTACTGTTGTTGCTGAGGCCCAGAGAGGGGAGTGCCTGTCCTGCCGTCGTGCAGCAGGGCAGGGGCGGCAGCAGCCTCTCCCGGGTGGCGGTCTGGGAGCCCCTCCACCGCACGCACACGGCCAGGCCTCGTGGCGGGAGGAGGGAGGGAGGGAGGGGCTAGCTGGGGGACCCTTTGAATTGCTCAGGTCCAAGCTCCTGACACAATGGAAGTACTGACCAGGCCAAGGCCGGGTGGCCCAAGGCGGGCCGGCCCCTGTCTGCTTAGCATACGAGGCGGAGGCCCCCGCCCTTCCCAGAGAGGGTTCCAGGAGCAACTATAATGTCCTGATTGTCGGACAATGCCATGATGGAGGGCCCTGTCACATTTTTGTCCCGGTTACTGGGGTCCCCATTCACGGCCACTGTCACCGGGCTCAGAACAAGCCAGGCCTGGCAGCCTCCTTTGCATTAAAATGGGATGAGAAATAAGCCTTCTCCGCTGTTCAGCTGGGCAGAAAACGGGATTAGGCCGGGGCACAGGGCTGCAGGGCCCCGATGGGGGCTGCTCCGGCAAAGGGCCCCTAACCCCCCCGCCCCAGGCCCGAGCAGGGCCTCAGCCTCTGTGCCCCCCTCCCTGGGCCTCAGTTTCCCTGGGTCTAAAACACGGAGAGAGAAGAGCCTTTGGACATGGTTCCGTAGCTGAGAAACTCCACATTTATAGTAAAAAAAATCCACGTAAAACTGGGCAGAGTTGCCCCAGTTGACTGGTGGTGATAGCGGATGGAGACGTCTGTCCATCGTCTCACCCTCGAGGGTGTTTCCCATCAGAACCTCGGAGCTCCCGAACAGCGGAGGGAACCACAGGAATAAGGCCCTTTCTAAAGCAGTGCAGAACGAGCACTAAAAGCGGCTAAAAGACCCGCGAAACAGCAAAGGACTGAAAGCAACGGAAAGGCCCAGCAGTGGGGGGCAGGCCGGGCCGCTCAGGAGACCTCACCGCCGTCCACTGCTTCACCACCTGCAGGTACGCGTGCCGACGGGTATGTACAGAGATGCCTGTGCAGCCTGGCTTGGGGGAGCAAAAATCAGAAACAGCCCAATGTCTATGAATAGGGGGCCAGCTAAATAAATCAAGAGGCATCGGTACCTTGGAACTCCACGCACCACTGAAACAAATGGGGGTGGTCTGTGAAATCTGAAATTGAAGGATGGTCAAGAAATATTAGCAACTGAAAACAGGAGATGCAGACACGTGTGTTTTGAGGGTCCATTTGTAGAGAAATATATACTGCACGTAGATGTATAGAAAATGTCTGCGGTGAAGTACTAGAAACTATAAACACTGGCTGTCTCTAGAGAATCCGAGAGATTGAGAAGGAAAATTTTACTTTTACCCTATATAATTAGTTACTGTTAATACATACATCTTTCCTTACAAACATGTTTCCTTTAAAAGAAAAAATTAATTAAAAAGCATCTACCCCGGCACTGAGTCCTCTGAGGGGCCTCCTTGCTTGCCAATTCAATAGGACCAGTTCAACCAACGTTTAGCAAGTTCTCCTGGGTGCCGCGTCCAGGGTGGTTATGATGCCAGCCACCGAAACGCTCCCGAACACTTCCACTCGGAGACAGAGACAAGCCAATGGCCCCCTGAACTGGATGCCACCAGAGCAGCCAGCATCCAACAGATATTACCCCAGAGGAGGAGGGGAGTAGCCAAGACTGGAAAGAAGAGGAAAAAACCAGCTGGGTGTTGACGGATGAATACAAGTTCTCCAGGCAGATCAGCCAGGGAAAGTTTTCAAGGAGAGGGAGAGGAGACTAACGCGCCTGTGCGGGAACTTGAGCTATCCTGTCTTCCACTTTACCCACAGCTCCCCGCACACGGTAGGTATTCACAGCTAATATTTCTTGAGTGCCTACTGTGTGCCAGGCACTATTTTAAGCCCTTCCTATTCATGAACTCATTCCATAAACCCTCTGAGCTAGGCAGCACTCTTTACAACCATCCCCATTTTACAGATAGAGAAATGAGGGTGTCCAAGGGTATGCAAGTTTGGAAAGCTCACAGATGCCAGTGCTGGGATGGGAACCCGGCTAGCTGGCACCAGAGCCCACGCTCTCATCCACGATGCTAGACTGCCTCTTGCAGCCGGAGAACGTGTCGGCTGACCCTGAAAGCTGGGCATTCACGTGCATAATCTCTCCCACACACGGAGAGGCTCAGGGATCCCTTTCCTTGCCCAGGGCCACTCAGCCGGCAAGGGGCAGAGTGCGGGTTTCAATCGTTGGGTGTCCAGCCCCAAACCCCATGTTCCTCTTACCAGAGTCTCTGCCTCTGGAAGCGTGTGGGCGATTCAGTGCCGCCAGGGCCCGGGCAGTAAAGGTGCAAGTGAGGGTGAAAGACAGTGGGCTGCAGGGTGACCACAGGAGACAAGATGGAATGTGGTTACAAGAGAGCGGGCGCCCCGTCCAAGGCTCTCAGATCCGCTCCTTCAGAACGCTGTGCAGCCCAAAGAAAACACTGCCATGGCCACTGGTTTCCAACTTCTAACTGGTCCACCCGCTGCGAGTACGAAGAAAGCCAACCCAGCCAAGCAACTGTCTCCTGGCTCCCACCTGCCCAAACCAACCAGCAGGCCGACCTTCCTCCTCTTCCAAGCCCTTCCGGATCAGCCTGGGTTTGACCTAAGTCTCTCTTGCTGCAGTTTAAACTGGGGCCTATGTACAGGCCACTCTCCATGCATGGGGGGCGGGGGGGATGCACGGCAGCTGGTATTTGCAGCCCAGCATCGTGCTAGCCACCTCCTTGGCTGTGACATTACAAGCCAAACGGAGGACGACCCCAGCAGCCTGCCCTTGTCTGCGCCCCACGTTAGAGTAAATGGCATTTACAGCCACCGTAAGCACGTCTGAGTTGATTACCCTAGAATTTGTATGCAGTGGCAGGTCATTACCAAAATTACAATTAAACCCCGGCATCCTGTAATTAGATGTTTTCATGAATTAGGTCCTGCGGTATTAATGTTAAATTTCCATGTTCTGCTCCTCCCCCGACTCCGGTGTCCTTCCCCTGCCAGCCAGGGGCCCAGCGCCCCCTTCAGCTCTTCTGAGCCCTGGGCTGGCTTCAGCCAGAGGCTCTGCCGCCTCCCAGATGGCAGTCACCAGTTCCTGCATCTGTCGTCACCACAAGAATGTCAGCTCCTTGAGGACAGAGACAGCTTCCCACATCCCTACTCTAAGCCCACAGCATGTGTTCCTTCCGTAAGTCTTTATTGAGAACCTTCTACGTGCAAAGCAGTCACCAGCTGCTGAAGTTATGGCAGTGGATGTATTGGATAAAAAACAAACAAAAATAACCCTGTCCTTGTGGACAAACGGTAACCATGAAGATGAGTAATGTAATTGGGGTGTCTGGTGTGTTAGAGCACGCCAGAAAGGCCATTAGCCTTTCAAAAAAAGGCTAAAGAGTGACAATGAACCTGGGAAGGAAGATGCAACATGTCCTGGAAGATGGTGAGAAGTTTCAGATGTGGTGCCCAGAGGAAGTGTTCCTGAGGCCTGGGCTTCAGGCTCTGTGTGTACGCATCTTGGAGGAGTGTCACCCACCGAGATGTCATGCCACACGGGCCTGAAGCTGTCTCCTGGGAATTGGCTTCCCCACACCCCAAGGCTGCTGAGGGATCCCCCGAGTTGCCACCACCCCGCAAGGTAGTGAAAGGGCGCTTTATGAACCCACCGCGGCCGGCACTGCTCGCGCCCTGGCTCCGCCCGAACCCCACAGTGCATCCTTCCCCATCCCCGAGAGACAGAGCATCTCCGGCGGCCCTGCCAGGCTGCCCTCCCCACACTCCAAGCCCAGAATTGGCCCGGCTTCCTGGGTGGCAGACAGCAGGGCTCAGGGGCAGGGCAAGATAAAAGAGGCCCAAGCGAGTCTCCAGAGACCCCAGGTCACCTCCTGAAGCACCTGGAGCAGCTGGGCTCAAACCTGGCATGGGGGGGGGGGCAGCCGGGCTGCTGTCTGGCACCCATCAGGACATGCCCCGTCTTCTGCTCCCCACTGGACCCCTTCCTAGTCGGGCTGCTCCCTGTCACGGGGCTCAGCAGGGGAGCAGCCTAGCACTCCTAAAGCGGAGGTTTCTGGGGTGCTGGCAGCAGAACGACAGGGCAGGCCCCTGGACGCAGGGCCACCTCTAGGTACACCCGTGCCCTGTGCTTACTAGGAGACTACAGCAGCCCAGTCAATACAGGCAGAAGCACGGGTGGCACAGTTCACTCAGGAACACAGCCACGAGGCCAGGAGCCACGCTCAGATGAGAGCCAACGGGACACGGGACGGCGAGGGCAAAAGGAAGCTGCAGACACAGCTGAGGCCGCAGGGCTGATGGCAGAAACGACGACTAGGATTTATGTGCATTTTCTTGCTCTCACATGAATATCCTTGTATATATTAACCCATTAGTTTTCTCCTCCCTGACCCCCCAACTCCATCCTGTCGCGATACAAGGCACACGAATCTCAGCGTTCGAGTCGCAGCGTCAAAGGGCTCGCGGCTCGGCTGGAAGAGATCCAGTGACAGATGCCACGCTTCCTCTTCGGGGCCGGGGGGCACTTTGCCTTCCGCTGGCGGGAGGGTAGGTATAAGCATGGTGCTGTCACATCGCTAAACAGAAGGGAACACGTTATGCACGTCTGGGGAAGCCGACGGGACGAAACATGGCTGTCGCCCAGCCTCACACCCCACACAGCCTGGGAACAGCGTTTCCCAGGGTCCCTTCCCCGTCCCGTTGGAGGAAGAGTTTCCCGGGAGCGGAATTCCCATGAGACGGGGTGGCAGAGTGGACGTGGCTCTGGCGTGGCCTGGGCTCACGTGGCAGCTTCCACAGACATCCACACAAGCTCCCGGGTCGTGCGTGGTTGACTCTGGGAAGCCAGACCTCACAGCTCCCCAGACTTCTCTGCTTTTCCTGATTGGAATTTCTATACCAGCCGAGGCGTGATAAACGTCTCTGCAGGGTGCTGAGGGGGCAGTGTGGGAATCTCACACTGGCCAAGGTTTCTCAGGGTCAAGAAATGTGCAGTTTGGGGCTTCCCTGGTGGCGCAGTGGTTAAGAGTCCGCCTGCCGATGCAGCGGACATGGGCTCGTGCCCCGACGTGGGAATACCCCACGTGCCGCGGAGCGGCTGGGCCCGTGAGCCACGGCCGCTGAGTCTGTGCGTCCGGAGCCTGTGCTCCGCAACGGGAGAGGCCACAGCAGTGACAGGCCCGTGTACCACAAAAAAAAAAAAAAAAAGAAATGTGCAGTTTGAACAAGCTACACCCCTCCAGGCAACTGGGAAGCTGAGGAGGCCGGGTAAGGGCAGAGACGGAGGACTCGGGCCTGAACTCCTAAAAGTTCCCAACATATTGAATCTAAGAGGGATCAAGGAGGCAAACAATTCTGACAGCTATGAGGACTCTTTGAAAACAATAATAATAAAATAAACCAGAGCAACATTGCGCAGTTCCAAAGATCCTACACAATCTAAAGCAACATTTGTCAAAAGTGGTGCACATCGCCCTGGAGGGCATCGAGTTGATTTTACGTGGAACAGGAAAAAAGCTTTTCCATTTCAACAGCTATCGCATATCAAACCCATCATAATTCGGGGGACAGCGTTTCTTATGGCTAGATTAAGTCAGGCAGTGAATTTAAAAAGGGGATCCATTTCAATAAAAATACAAATGACAGCAAAGGTGGAGACCCCTGATAAGATGCTCCAGGAAGCATGTCTGCAGCATCTTTACCAATAATGTGTCACCTCCTTCTAATCATGAGAAAACACCAGACAGGTTCACGCTGAAGGTCAACAAAACAACTGACAGGCATTCTTTCACAACATAAAACAAAATATAAATGACCAAAGAACAATACCAAATTGGTAGAGACAAAGGAGACATTTGAAAAACCCTGCTCTAAGGCAGCTGAGCACTCTAGGGTATGAACGGTTCTTTAAAAATCAAGACACTTAGAAGTTGTTCGGAGTCTAAGCATTCTCCCCTCCCCCTGAGATCCCCCTAAACAGGGAGACGTTGCTCCCAGCCATGGGCCACCCTGGAGGGAGTGGAGGTGTGCGAGCTGTGGCTGGACAGGCATCTGGGTACCCAGAGACGAACTGCGGGCTGGCCGACCTCCTGGCATCCTCTCAGCAGGGATGCCTGGGCCCTCTGGTCGGCTCTCAGCAGACCCCGAGCAGCAGCTGCCACGGAGCCCCGGGGCAGGCCGGGGTCCCCTCGAGGGCACCCGGGCCCCTGACAACCCCTCTGACCGGGCTCCCACCACCACCAGGGGTCTCGGCTCCAGCGTCACCACCTCCTTGCCCACGCCACGCCCCTCCATGCCTTTGCTCAGCTGCCCTCAGGTGCCACCCAGCCTTCCCCACCCAGGGGAAACGTCACTTCCTCTGGGAATCCTTTGCTCAAGCCAGGCAGAGGCCACACTAGCCAATGGAATCCTGCAGCCGCTCTCTGCGGACCCCCTGCCCTTGCCTCACTTCTTTGGAATTCTCGGGACCCCTGTCAAGGAGGAGGACCAGGCCATGTCCACCTGTGTGTGTCCCCAGGCCCCTCTGTCTGGCCCCTGTCCCCATACCCCAGAAGGTGCAGGGACCTCCTACCCAAATCCCCAGCTCCTCCATTCCCACTGCCCGCCGCGGGGCCACGGTAAAGGCGGCGGTTCCCGGGGGCACTGGTCGTTCGACCATGCTGCCCGGTTCAGGTGTGAATCAGCGGAGACGGCAGCTCCCCCAGCCTCTCCCGCCTGCCAGAGCTCACGGCCCAACCCCAGGGAGCTCATCAGAACCTCTGCGCAGAATGAGGGCCTCAGAGGACACACAGAAAAATGCAGAGGGACAAAGCGAGCCAGGGACACTGCTTGGACCCCAATCCCCGTCGTGCCCTGTCCCCCCACCCCCGTGGACCCCAGCCCTCCTCCCCTGACTCTCCACCCCTACCCCAAGTTCAGATGCTCAGGAACAAAGTCCAGGGCAACGCCAGACACAGAGCAGGCACCTCGTTCAACAACAGTTGCTGCCCCGTGTGCTGGGCTACAGCCGAGGGAACAGGAGTGGATCCGTCCTCCTCCTGGGAGGCCGAGATCGTAGACAGACAGGCAGGGGCGCCTGTAACAGGCAGGCGGGTGAGCGCTGGGAGAAAAGAGGTCAGAGTGAAGGCAGCACCACGTCATTCTCAATTTTCTCACAGCCACTTGGAAAAAAGTGAAAAGAAAGACAAAATTAATACTAATAATACATTTAATTTAATCCAATAGATCCAAAATATTATCATGGCAACATGTAATCAATACAAACAATTATTCATGATTTGTTTTACATTTTTTTTAAACACCAGGTCTTGGAAATCGGGTGCCTATTTGACACTCATGACACGCCTGGATTCTGAGTCGCACATTTTAAGTAACTGGTGGCTGCTGTCTGAGGGCAGGTCACATCACGGTGGCCAAGGAAGGCCTCTTGGAGGACGTGATTTCTGAGCAGGGACCTGGAGGAGAGGGAGTGAGCCAAGCAGGTAACAGGAGAGGAGCATCCCAGGCAGTGGGGCCAGCAAGTGCAAAGGCCCTGAGGCAGCACACGGGCGCTGTGGCCACTGTGAGGGCTTTGGCTTCTCCTCTGAGCAGGCGGGAGCCATGTAGGCAGTTGAGCCGACAGCAGGCCCCGCCTGGCTTGGGTTCCAGCGGAGCGCTCTCCATCAATGTGTGAGCCCTGGGTGTGAGTCCTGGCTCTGCCAGGTCCCAGGGTGTGACCTTCCGGGCTTGTGGCAGCACCTAGTGCCATAAGGGTCACAACAGTGCCTGGCATGCGGTGGGCACCCCCGAAAAGCCAGCGTCCCCCACTGCCCTGTGAGTCTGAGTCTTCAGGCGAGACTTGCCTTCTCCAGATGCCAAGGGTCTGGGTTCTCTGCTTCTTGGAGAAAGGCGGGGCATCCCCGCTCCCCCAGCCTCCCTCTCTCCTCTGGCTCCGCATTCTTGGAATTGCTGCTGGTGATAAACGGCTCCAAAGCCAGGCTGCCCTCAGGCATTCTGACTTGGTAGCCTCCACTTCCTCTTGGATGATGGCTGGGTGGCTGCCAGGAAGCCCCTCCACTCTACCCTGGCCCCCAACCCTGCAGGGACAGCCCAGCCTCTGATGTCCAAGCCTTAGACGGTGGGCGAGGTCTCCTCCTCCCTGGTCTGGTCCATCTCCCCGCCTCTCCACATGGCACTTCTTGCCTCTTTCATACCACAAGTAGGAGCGCCTGCCCTGGGAACCCTGCTGCAGGCCATGGGAATACGGAGCGGACAGGATAGGCAGAGGCACCTGCCCCCCTGGAGCTGGTCTTCCAGGTTGCCAAGGTTACTTAGTGACCCTCCATCCCTCATTTTATGGGGCTCCTGGAGCCCCTGACCCTCTGACCAGATTCCAGTGAAGACCCTCTTTCTTGCCCACCACTGCAACCCAGGACGGCAGCTTCTCGGGGGTCCACTGCTTTGGAGAGCAGGACCCGCGGTGAACCCCATAAGAGGGATGTAGGTTAGATGCAGGAGGACTTACTCATCCCCTGCGGACAGGTCCTGAAATAAGAAAGGAAAAGGTGGGACTTCCCATTGCCTGCGGAAGTTTAAGGAAACGCTTTGAAACCGCACGAGTAGAAAAAAGAGAGGAGGCCTGCTGGCCAGACCCCAGGTACAGTAATAGCAGCCATCTCCTGGGGAGGGGTGCAGTTTAAGAGCCCTTCTCTGCTTCCTGCTTTTCTATTTTCCTGACTTTATATGATACTTACGTGTCTACGGTACCCTCAAGGGTTTAAAAAGAAGAAAGAAAAATGTGATAAAACAGTCACAGTATTAAACCTGGCACGTCTGAGAACCTCCTGCAGCGACTGTGTCTCGCTGGCAGGACCAGGAACCCACCAGCCAAGGAGGGATGGGGGGGCAACAGGGACCCGGGAGCCCAGGCAGCCAGGGAGCTGGGCCTGTGGAAAGGGAGACAGGGGCTGGGCAGAGAGAGCAGTGTCGGTGGAGCAACGGGGTCAGCGAGACCAGGCCGGACAAGGAGTGGCCAGCAGGTGACGTGGGTGGTGGAGGGTGAGGCGGACATAGGGGTCAGGGGACCCAGGGCCCTGGACTGGTCCCTTAGGCACTGGGGAGCCACTGATGGTGCGTGAGCAGGAGAAGCTGTAGTTTGCGAAGAACAATGGGCATCTCCTAGATTCCGCTTCCCTCTGTTTCATGACGTTGAGCCTATACTTCTCTGCAGTATAAAGATCCTGAGCATTTGTTCTCTGGAAGGCAGAGTGATCCCATGGTTAGAAGCAGTGGCTTCAGAGCCTGACAGGTTCGGATCCTAGGGCTGCACTCTGCAGCTGCGTGTGGCGTCCTCAGGCCACGACCCAACCTCCCTGGGCTTCAGTCCCTCACCCCAGGGTTGAGAATGGCCATAAAATGCCAGCCTCCTGGGTGGTGTGGTGGAGGCGTCAGATGACTCAGAACAGGCGAAGCATTTAAAACGGGGGCTGGCACATAGCGAGCGCCCCATCGCAGTCATCCGTGCTTCCAGGCTTCCTTGGGGCCGAAGACGGGCTCAGAGTCTGTCAGCAGGCAGACGCCAACAACAGCCCTCGCGTCGCCTGGCCTCAGGACGTGGCGTCCCCGTGCTCACGCTCTCTCCATCCCCTGTGCCTGCACAAGCTGGGCCAGTGCCAGGGAGCCCCTGATTCAGCTACTTCTCATCTCACTTAATCTTCTCAGTGACGGTGTTGGGGGGCCGGGGGACGTTCGTTCTTACCCCCATTTTACAGAAGAGGACGCTGAGGCTGAGCGAGGTGAGGGATCTCCTCTAGACCATGCCCGCCAGCAGTGCATCCTGTCCAGGGGCCCCTAAAGCGCCCTGTGCAGGCCTGCACCCACCAGGCACCTGTGATGCCCCTTCCAAGGCAGAAGGGACCCAGCTGGAGAGGCGGGCCCCCGTGGGGCACAGAATGAAAGAGAAGCAAGCACCTTGGTTTCCCAGAATGCTCTTGGGTCCTAAGCTCCAGGTGGGGAGGGGTGGAGACGGCGTGGGGGGCACCTCTGGCCTTTTATCTGGAGCCCGAGGCTCCTCCTCCCCAGTCCTCAGTGGGGGGCCCCCCATCACTCACCTGGAACCATAAATGAGCTGATTCTGAGGCCCACCTGTTGCCTGACAGGTATGCCAGCACCCGAGAAGGGGAGGGGTCCCCAAGAAGGAAGCGTCACCCACCTTGAGCTGAACCGTGCCAAACTTCTGAAGCCCCATAGGGAGGGTGGGAGGGAGGGAGATGCAAGAGGGAAGAGATATGGGAACATACGTATATGTACAACTGGTTCACTTTGTTACAAAGCAGAAACACACCATTGTGAAGCAATTATACTCCCATAAAGATGTAAAAAAAAAAAAAAAAAGCTCACAGAGCTTCCCTCTGCCAAACCTCACCTGCCTCCCTGTCGGCCACCCCTCCCCCAGCCCAGCTGGAGCGTGAAGCCGGGAAGCCCAGCTGGGGATCCATTCACCACAGACTGGACCTCTCTGAGCCTCTGCTTCCAATTCAGGAAAGGGCAGAGGGAATATTCCAGGGTATCTCAAGGAGATGACTCTGGTCACCCAAGAGTCCACTATGTTGCCTGCCTGTGGCCCGGCGAGGCCTTTCCTACTGTGTGGAGGAAGCTGGCATCCTGGCAACGGGCAGCTGGCTCTGCGGTTCAGAGCTGGAGTCCACCCTGTAGCGGGCAGGCTGGCTGGGTGGCCTGTGGGGAACCAAGCCCAGACTCCAGGCTCAGCCTTTACCTCCGGGCTGCGCGGACTCCGTCTGCTCTGTCCCGACAGGAGAGGCCGGGAGCTCGGTGTACTGAGTACTTGTCATACGCTGGTTCCAAGGGACGCATCACCACCCTCATTTTGCTGAAATCCGGAGGCTCAAATAGGCGAGGCCCGGCAGGGTCGCTGGCCTTGGAATCCTAAATCCTATCTGAAGCGCAGCATCCCAGCGGCAACTGGGAACCGGTTTTCAGCAGCTGGGGCCCCACCTAGAGGGAACCCAAATGTGCCTCTCCTTGCTCCGTGCACTGAAGTGCCTGGATTTCAGAAGTTGGATTTTCTAGAAAAACAGGTATGTAATGGAATGGGGACACAGCCTGCCCTAGCAGAGGGGAGAGGTAAGCCTCCAGGTAGTAAGTGTCCTGATAAGGGACTGCTGCGTGAATTTCCTTTCTTTCTTTTCTTTTGTCTTTAAAGTGCTTTGCGGAACCCAGGTTAATTAATTTTCCCCACAGCAGCAAGGACTGTCACCTGTCTCCTCTCCAGTGTCCCATTCCACCCCCCAAGCACACCCGAAGGAAGCGGGGGCTGCTCCCGGAATCCCAGAGATGGCAGAGAGTATAACTCAGCTGACAGAGGCCTGGGGAAGAACTAGGGTGGAACTGGCCCCTGGGAAGCTGCCCACCCGCGATGCAGGGAGAGAGCGGAGATTAGAGAAAGCAGGAGGTCTGGGAGCAGGCAGGCCTCCACCTGCCCCGCCTTCCTGGGGCATCACCTCCAGATCATTGGAACAGCCACGGTGCCAGCACCACCTCTGCGCTGTGCTCTGCCGAGGAGAGGCCAACCCAGCCTCTGCCCTCAGTCTGGCAGCTGAGAACATTCATTCACTCGCTCACTCCCTCACCAACAAAAACCATTAGCTTCTGGTCTGAGCCCTCTGGTCCTTGAATTAGGAACAGGGACCACAGGTAGAAATGAAACCCAGTCCCTGGAAGGCCCTCAACTGGAGAGACCATCCACCAATGGGAGGGAGTGGCAGGGCAGCACAAAAGAGACACTGGAGCAGAGGTCTGGAGAAGTTTCACACAAGAGGCAAGCAACACTGAATCTCAAACTGGGCTTTGAAGGGTGAGTAGGAGTTTGCCAGAAAGAGCTGAGCAAATAGGGAATTCAGGAGGAGAGAACAGCAAGTGCAAAAGCATGGAGCTAGACAGGGCCTGGGGTTGTCTGGGGAACCATGAGTAATTCCAAACAACTGGAGCAGAGGGCAATCACTGAAGATGGGCATGGTTGACAACAGTAGGATGGCGGACTTGCTGGGCCTCAAGCAGGGCTTCCTAACGTTCGCCCCATCCCTCCAGGGTGTGCAGAGGGATGATATTGTAGGTTGGCTACCGGGGGAAATAGAAGGCACTTTTGAGGTCAGAAGCTACCAGCCTGGGACTCCAGCCACTCAGCCCGCTCTACTGCCTGAGGCCTGCGGGAAGCCATAATTCAGCACACCTATAACCAGTAACACCCGCTAATAAAAAAAAGTGTTATCTAAAACATTAGTGTTGACTGAATAGGGGCCCTGCTCTTGTTCAGGGGTTCAGTGATGTCATTGAGGTCACAAGTTTTTCTACTTTGCCACTCTGCCACTCTTTGCATGCCATGCTATCTCTACTCATGGTCACGAGATGGCTGCCACAGTCCCCAGTATCACATCCTCTCACGATAGCAGCTCAAGCAAAAAGTAAGGGAAGCTATGGCCAAAAGGCTTTCTCCATGCATATCTCTTTCTAGTAAAATTGTTCCCAGAAGCCCCTGGCAGTCCTTCCATTAAATACTATTGGCCAAAATGGACCCGTGCCCATCCCTGAACAAATCCCTGGCCAAGGGGAGTGGGACAGCCAAGATCAACCAAGTCCAGTCAGAATTCATCCTCAGAATTAGATACAAAACTTTCACAGGAACAAAATATGGATTTTTTAAAAAACCACGAATGACAAAATGGTATCTGATCAACCCTTAACATTTAAAATATACATTATTTTAATTTTAATTTTTTTTTTTTTTTTTTTTTTTTTTTGCGGTACGCGGCCCTCTCACTGTTGTGGCCTCTCCCGTTGCGGAGCACAGGCTCCGGATGCACAGGCTCAGCGGCCATGGCTCACGGGCCTAGCCGCTCCGCGGCATGTGAGATCTTCCCGGGGCACGAACCCGTGTCCCCTGCATCGGCAGGCGGACTCTCAACCACTGCGCCACGTGGGAAGCCCCGTAAAATATACATATTTAAGAAAACTCCTTCCTTGCTCTCTGTCTCCTCACGCTGCTGTATTTTTCTTACCTGCTCTTAACTCCATCATCTCATATTTTTGTGTTTTCTTTATTGTCTGTTTCCCTACCGAAATGTCAATCCCATGAGATCAGGAACCTTTTTGTTGGGGTTTTACTAATTGTCTGGCCTCTAGAGCAGGATCTGGCACATAGTAGGTGCTCAGTATGTACTGAATGAAGAAACAAATAAACTAAAGGGTATGAACAAGCATGGAGGTGGGTCCAAGTCACCAAGGAGCTGAACACCCTGCGGGAGTTGGGAGCCATGGAGGGTCTGAGCAGGGCTAGACAAGGTTAACAGCAAACTGGGGAAGCTTGCTCTTAGCAGAGGCATCAGAGGAGGACTGGAGGAGCACGCTGGAAGCCAGGACACCAGGGAGGTGTGGTGCCATGGCACAGGCCAGAGCACAGCAGACCTGAACTCGGCCCCTGACAAACTGAGTGACTTTCTGACCACCTCCCATGTCCCGGCCTCTCAGCCACTGACCCCAATACTTCCTCTACCCACGATGCTCTTGTCCTCAGAGCTCCATGTCCAAACCTTCCCCACCTGCTGGGCCCTGCTCAGGTACCCCCTCCTCCAGGAAGCCTTCTGTGCTGCCTTCGGACAGCACAGGGCTTCGGCTGTGCCTTAAATCTGAGCCCCAGTCTGTGCTCCTTTCATACCCTTCCCGGGCTTTCCCATGCGCACAGCAAGCAGGTGCTCTAGCAACATTTGAGTGAAGGAATCAGAGGGTTAGAGAGGTTCAGGCTTCTGGCTGGCAGAGGCTTTAGGAGGGCAAGGGATCTCAGATGCAATGCAAGGCCAACCCACAGAAGCTTCTGGAAGCACACAGGGCTAGATGGGCCTGCAGCCCAGCTTCCTGGAGTGGGAGGAAGAGTGAGGGCTTCGAGGCCTGGCCGAGGACTACAGGGGAGGGAAGAGAGAGCTCCTACCTGTTGGGTACCTGTCACGCGCCAACTCACCATCTTACCTCACATCAAAAAGCCCCATTCAACAGAGGACAAAACCGAGGCTCAGGGAGCCCTTTACCCGAGGCTGTACAGAGTCAACCCTGGCCCCTGCAGCTGCCAGACTTTTTTCTAAACTAGGATTTCTCAAAGGGAGTTTTATCTCCCAGGGGCATGTGGACTTTTATGGGGTGTTTATGTTCATCCCGGTAGCTGGGGGGGTGGAGCTATTCCCACTTAGCAGACAGGATCCCAGAAGCTGGACATCTCACCAGGAAGAGCTGTCGGCACCCCTCTCTGTGATTCCCAGAGTCTAGAATCTCACTCTATTTTGCATTTAAACACAAAGCAGTTTTCTTATTTTTTGCAAGGTTTTTGTTTTTAATACATATGATCTTGCCAGGGGTGGAACCACTGTGTAAATCGAGGGAAGGCGATGCTTTCTATCTCCCAGGACTTTGCCAAGAGTTGTTCGCTGCTTCATAGCATCACTTGCGTTCCCCAGTTACTATAAACCACACCTGTGTCCGTCTGCCTCTGCAGCTGTTGTATACAGGGTACATTCTATGCATGTGTGTAAATACATGTGTTAGCCCTTGATTGAAAGTATTACATTTTTCAGTTAAAGAGTGTCCTATTTCTCTTAAATCTGAACATGTTCATTACAAATAGACACAATCGCTTGACAACTTTATCCTCTCTTCTGAGTCCTGCCCGAGCACTCACGTGATGAAATATGTATAGTTTTGTTACAATGATTTTCCTTTTATTTCTCTTTAATATTACAACTGGGGCATATATTGATTTGTTTAGATTATGGGTTGCAAGTAGTTAATGATATCTATGAATTCGATTTCAGGAGAGAAGAGGAACCACTGCAATATACTTATAAGTGGAGGGGGGAGGGCAGCGGGTGTCAGCTCCAAGCCACAGGGCCTTGGCCCAGAGGAAGGCTCACTGTGTACGCCTCACGTAGAGCCCTGCAGTGCATTCCCTCAACAAACACTTTTAGGGTCTCCTCTGGATCAGGCCTTCTGCCCGTGAGGGAGGGGGTACGCAGACGGTTAATCACAGGCTGGGGGAGGTGTGGTGAGCTCCTAAAAGAAATCACATCTCTGCCAACATCACTAGCATCTTCGAGGCCCCCTGGTCATAATGAGGAAAGTAGAGCATCTCTGGGGTGAGGGGAGACACACAAGTGGCTTAGAGAAACAGAGGGACAGATCAAGCGTTTGGGGGGTGTGATTTCCAGAAGGGATTCGACAAGGAGAAGGGCAGCGTGTGGGTCAAAACGAAACTGCCTGAATTGAGCTGAACTGATCATTAATAAAAAGCGATACAAGGGGAGAGGTGATCATAATTCCTTCCTGGGACAGGAAAAAGGTAGAGGAGAACACTGAGTCCCACACTGCCTGGCCATAGGATGGCAGTGTTGGCACAAGACAGCTTGGCACAAGACAGCAGCTCAGGATGTGTGGAGGGTGTGGAGGGAAGCAGGTAACCCAACGGTTTTCAGAAGCGGGGGAGGTGCGGAGACAGGCATTCAAAAGCTCGTCAAAGGCCAAGTATCTTGTGATTTCAGCACTGACTGCGCTGTATTTTACATTTGCGGAACAAATTCTTTTTAAAAACGCAAGTAGCAACACACGTAAATTTGTATGTCACAGAGACTTGGACTAACTATGGTTTAGGAAACTTTCAGGTGCCTATCCCAAGCTGCCTTAAGCATAAGGCGGATTTTTTTTCTCACCAATTGAAAAGGCAAAGAGTAGATCCGCCTTCGGGTGAGGCTTAATGCAGGGGTCAAGGTATGTCACTGCTACTGATTTCTCTCACCTCCTCTATGGGGTCACCCACTCTGCACTGACTCTTTGCCCAGGCAGGTCCCCTGTTGTGGTGAAGAGAGGGATGCAGAGGTGTCAACACCCCACCCCTTCCAGCTTTAGGTCCTTGGGGGCAACAGGACTCAAAAGACCTAGAGTAGAGCCTGGTTATTTCTGATTGGCCAGGCCTCGGGCATGCGATAACCCGGGACCCAATCGCTGTGGCTGGGACAGTGACGCACAGACTGACATGTGTCAGGGTTGGAGCTAGGGTGGCCCCACCAGGACCATGGGGCTGACCCCCGGAGAGGCGTGAACTCACAGGTGAAGACTGGCACTTAGCAGAGAAGGGGTAAGGGGGGGCTACAGAGAGGTTTGCCCACTATTCACGCACATATCCACTGAATCCACAGTCATCTGTTTCACACTGTGGAGAAGGTCGGAGGTGGCGATGTGGAGGAGGATGGCAACTCCAACCGAACAGTGACTGAAACCTTGCCAGCGGCCAGGTACTCCTCCAGGCATTCTCACATTCCTTACGTCACGCAATCCCCTCGGCCACAGATGGGGGTCGGCACTATTATTATCATCTCCATTTTACAGAGAGGGGAAACGGAGGCACAGATACCGTACATAACTTTCCCGATATCGCCCAGCTGTATCAGTTCAAAGTCAACCTCCCCGCTCCAGCAGATCATGTGGCCACTCTAAGTCTTTACTGAAGCTTCTTACGTAGTCAGGAAGATAAATCCTGGTACCAGGAACTGATACAGGAGAAGAGGCAATCCACAAACAGACGGGCAAAGGTCTAGTATTCAGAACTTATAAAGAACTCTTACAATAAAAAAGACAACCCAATTAAAAACGTGCAAAGGATCTAAACAGACATTTCTCCGGAGAAGATGTACAGAGGTCAACAGCACTTGAAAGATGCTCAGCATCCTCGGTCATAAGGCAAAGTAAACCAAAATCACAAGAAGATTCCACTTCACACCCACCAGGACAGCTCTCATAAAAAAGACAGACAGTGAGGAGTGCTGGCGAGGATGTGGAGAAACTGAAAACCTCAGACACTGCTAGTGGGAATGCAACATGGTGCAGCTACTGTGGTAAAAAGTTTGGAGGGGCCTCACAAAATTAAGCATAAGTTATCGTATGTCCCAGCAATTCCACTCCTGGGTATATATTGAAAACATATGTTCATACAAAAGCTTGTACATGGATGTCATTACAGCACTATTCACAGTAGTCAAATGGTGGAAACAACCCAAACGTCCATCAACTGACGAACAGATAAACAAGATGTAGTCTATCCACGCGGTGGAATATTATTCAGCCATAAAAAAGGAGTGAAGTACTGGCACCTGCTACAACAGGAATGAACCTGGAAAACTCTATGCTCGGCGAAAGAGATCAGACACCAAGGCCATGTATTGTGTGATTCCTTTTATATGAAATGTCCAGAACAGGTAAATCCATAGGGACAGAAAGTGGATTTGCCGTTGCCTGGGGAGAGGGGCAATAGGCGGTGACTGCTAAAGGGCTCAGGGTTTACTTTGGGGGTGACGACATTCTGGAAGTAGATAACGGTGATTGAAGCCTAACCCTGTGAATATAATACAAAACCCTGAATTGAACACTTTAAGATGATGGATTTTTATTATATGCGAATTATATATCAATTTAAAACAGGAATAAATAACACACACAAAAATTACGTAGAATGCAAGAAGAATCAGGACATGCCTGAAGAAGAGGGTCAAGGACCTGCCTTATCAGATACCAGGATGTGTTAAGAACTCCAGTGATCAAGACAGGGATGCCTGGGGTTTCAGTGAAATCTGGCGCCAGCGTTACCACGTTAGTGATGAGCCTCCGTGAAAATACCACCGATGACATTCCACAAATGTCTGTGTGCCTCTCATTCCAGTGACCCACAAGGTAATGAATCATGTTGTCAGTGGCGCACCTAGCACCGAAGGAAAGACAGACGAGAGCTGTAAATAGCTGTTTCTCAAAGTGGGGTCCGTGGCCTCCTGCACTGGGAGTCTCCTGTGGGGTGAGGTTTCAGGACCACGCTGTGAAGGTTATGACGGTGGATGCTGCACTGATCAAGTTCATCCTACTCAAGCTAGGGCTCCAACTCCTCTGAAGATCATTCGAGAGGAAAGTAGCCTGCCTGCATTTCTTTAAGATGCAAATAGTTGGGATGTGTATTGCTCCAGCATACTGAAGGCCTAAAGGATTTAGAACGCTTTTAAAATATTGGAAAAGACAAACTGATCCACAGATGTTGAGAGCCAATAGACAAGACATTTTGCCAAAGGGATGGACAGGACTCGGTGAAATCATGGACACCTGAAGAACGAAAGCATTGCCTTTGTAAGAAACGTGTGGAAAATAGCTTTTTAAATTTGCGTTTCCCATATCCCAAATTCTCTTGCTCAAAATTCTGATAAGCTCTGATGATGTCACAGGATTTTTTTTTTTCTTTTTTTGTTCTTGGTTAGTCTTTAAGGCCGGAATTTATTTCTATTTTTAAATGTTCAAGTCACTTTAAAAGGGCCCAAAGATGTTAGGGTCTAATAAAAGGTCATACTGAGGTGGTATCTGTTGGTCCCTCCATTGCTAAAGGCTCAATTTAATCCTGGTTAATCGTACACCCTGATAATTCTTCTAGTTGGTGGTGGTGATTTCCTATGACTCCCAGCATCTTTCATAAATGACCGTCAGTCCATGAACGATGAAAAATGCAGTACCAGAAATCATCACGAAATGTCTGCGGATTCTACTTGACCATCCTTCCCGCATTGTTCTTTAAAACCAGGTTCTCTGGTTATCAGTTTGGGTAGCTGAGATCATGATGAATCTCATCTGGGTATTAAATGCAGCTCTTTCACTACAGAAACCAGCAAACACCCTTCAAGATAAAATGCCCACAGAAATGTCTTGCATCATCTAATTCTGCACATTAACCCAGGGAAAGCCCAGATGCCAAATCCCTGGTCTTAGGCTAAGTTTTCAAGGCATTTTTCACTGAACATTTGATTTTGTAAATACACTCATTTGAACAAGATTTCAAGGGCTAAGTATTCTTTTTGCAATTCCACTCCAACTGTTTTAGCTTTGAAAGGACAAGAAGATTTTCAAACGAACGATCAGGGTAATTACAAAGGCAATGACCGCTTTGCAGGAAACATTTTAAAAATCACACAGAGAAACTTCAAACCACCCTCGAGTCTGCTTAGAGAGTTCTTGTGATAGTGAGTCGTACGTTTCAATTTTTCTTAAGTGTGTTCTTATTCTATCAGTAACAGCCGCCATCACAGTACCCACGATAAGATGCCCTTTTATCTAATTAAAAATTGTAACACACCAATGAGGACCAAAGAAAAGGTTTACAAGGCCAGAGTCCTCCGCTGAGAGACTCTAGCCAATCAAAGACCTAAACATCTAAGAGTCCCTATTATATGTGTCAATCGATGATTCTGCTGATGTCAAACGATGCCAAAGTCTATTGGGCGTTTGAAGTACGACTGAAGCTGAGTATCTTGAATCACCTCTTCTAATACACGCAAGATTTAGTAAACAGATAAAGGCTGGATAAGATGCAGTTTTAAATGTCTATATTCTTGTTTGATATTTTCTCCACCTACCCTCCAAATATTACTGTTAACGCAAAAGGCATCATCGCTACCCTTCAGTAAATTTATTTTCATTAAGTATTTATTAGAGGGCTTTTTTTTTTTTTTTTTGCGGTACGCGGGCCTCTCCCAGTTGTGGCCTCTCCCGTTGTGGAGCACAGGCTCCGGACGCGCAGGCTCAGCAGCCATGGCTCACGGGCCCAGCCGCTCCGCGGCATGTGGGGTCTTCCCAGACTGGGGCACGAACCCGTGTCCCCTGTATCGGCAGGCGGACTCTCAACCACTGCGCCACCAGGGAAGCCCTAGAGGGCTTTTTAAACTGCTTTTTAAAAAATACTATGTGAACTACAGAGCACTGCTGTCTTTTAAAGTAATTAAAGAAAACGATTTTAATGTGAAAATTTTTGAGTGTATTTGCATTGAAAAGTGTCTGTTTTAATAATTTGCTGTATCATTTTTTCAGCTTCAGCTGTTGGGTATGCAGTCATTCCCTTATTGAACAGAAAGACAGAGTGGTTAACGTACGCACAGTACGTTACACACTTAGAGGTGCCTGAAGACAGAGGAGGGGTCGATTCTGCTGTATTAATTATAGCAGCTAATTTATTATTAATTATAGCAATTATATACAATTATGTTATAATTAAAAATTATATTTTATATATACTTACATCAAGTAACAATTTTTTAATTATTATTATAGCAATAAGCGTACTTACTACTTGGTGAGCACTTACCAGGCAGGCCTCTGCTAGAGGCTTTAGGAAAACAGGTGCTCTTACTATCCCTGTTTACAGATGGGAAAACCGAGGCTCAGCCATAAAGCAAATGATCCAGAGTCACACTGCTGGTACATTTCAACCCTAGCCCTGTCTGATCCTGCCTACTGGTCTATAACCCCTCACAGAGAGAAATTCTGAGCCCCTTAAACATTATAAAGCAGGCAATGTGGATTACGTAATACAACCATTTCCAAGTCGGCTGTGCTGTACAGTCCTGAGGAGCTTGTTATAAACTCAGAGTTCTGAGTCTACCCTCTGTAATAAGGCCAGGGTTGCTGGTTTTATACGTGTATAGCCTTCCAGGTGATTCCGACGTACTCTGTCCACAGCTGGGCTGAGGAAAAATTATCCCTGTAAACCAGGAATTGAGGATGCCAATTTGGGCAGAAGAAGAACGAGTTATGACCCCGTCAAGCAACCCAGAGCCCAGCGCATTCTCCTCCGACTGGCAGAGCACATTCACGCCATTAAGTCATCCAGCCGCTGTGCACTGCTATCCATCCCACCGTGCAGACGAGAACCCGATCTGGCCATACACAAGTTAGAGGCGGGGCTGAGTCTTCCCCAATCTCCACACTCTCCCCTCACGTGCTGCTTGCAAAGAGGGGTTTCAGCTCCAGCCCATGTCCGTGTAGACAAACAGCAGAGGGGACTTGATGACGAGCTTTCTCCCCAGTGTTCTCAGTCTTTGACTTTCTGACCCTGGCCACTTTTTCAGCCTTATTTCCAGGAAGAACTACTTTCCCAAGAGCAACAGCTAACGAGGTACCAGGCCCTGTTCTAAGTACTTTATATAGACCGTCTCATCTAGTCCTCACCACAGCCCTGTGAAGCCAAGACTATTTCCATCTCCGCTTTACCGATAAGAAAACCGTGGCTCAGAGAGGTTAAGAAACTTGCCCAAGGACACACAGTTAATAGGTGAAGAAGGCAACCAAACAATCTGAACCCAGAGCCTCAGCTCTTGACCACCATGGTTCGTGGGCATTCACTCATTCCCTCGTTCATTGCATCACGCATCTGTGGCATATCTGGCTCCAAAATGGGATGTGCAGACCCAGAGGTTGTGCAAGATCCGTTGTGGAAAGGAAGAACACACAAAACCATCTCTATATCAACATCCATCTCTTTAATATTTCTATTTTTGTGCATGCGTATGTATAAATATTTATATATATATATAATTTATAAATGAAAAAAGGGCAAAAATAGAGATCTATACTCATTTTTTTTTTTTTTTTTTTTTACCAATAAGTGTGTGCTACCAAAACAGTTTGGACCTCACCTGTTAAAACAACCTCTGTTCTTGGTAAAATGGGCAAGATGCTAACCATAGCTGCTTCACGGGGCTATTTTGAGGAGTGAGCAGGTGCAGGCAGGGCGCACAGCGCAGCGCCTGGCCATGGGACGTTCTCGATTAATTTCAGTGGTCATTACTGTTTGTTCTCCCTGGTCACCCGCCTCCCCAGCCACTCACCCACTTCATGCCCACATTTCGTCAGAAATATCTATTTAGCACCGGCTAGGATCCAGGGCCATGGCCGGTCCCTAGAGACCCAGAGGACATCAGCCTTGGCCCCGGCCCTGGGGAGTCCATGGCGACCGATTCAGGAAAAGACGGTGACTGAGTGCGGGGAGGTCAAGTGTCTTCGACAGGCCTGGGCAGGGAGGGTGTGCCTTCCTAGAGGAGATTCCAGGGAGCCTTCCTAGAGGAGGGGACCTGTGGGTGCATCCTCGGTGATGGTCAGAACTTCATGTGAAGCAGAGAACATGTGGCCGAGAGCCAAGCCAGCTGTGAGCCACTTACTGGGCACCCACTGTGTGACAGCCACTGTTTCAGCCACTCGGGGCACAGCAGTGAGCTGGCCAGACAAAACCCCTTGGCCTCCTGGAGCTGAGAGGCTTGTGGGGAAACAGAGAGTAAGGAGAAACATAGAGGACGAAAAATAAAGGAGGTGGGCTTCCCTGGTGGCGCAGTGGTTGAGTCCGCCTGCCGATGCAGGGGACACGGGTTCGTGCCCTGGTCCGGGAAGATCCCAGGTGCCGTGGAGCGGCTGGGCCCGTGAGCCATGGCTGCTAAGCCTGCGCTTTCGGAGCATGTGCTCCGCAGTGGGAGAGGCCACAGCAGTGAGAGGCCCACGTACAGCAAAAAATAAATAAATATAAAGGAGGTGCTGTAGGCCCTGGAGTGGATGATCCTGAGACGGGAGCACCCAGGCCAGGATCTGAAGGAGGCGAGGGAGCACGTCTCTAGAGGAAAAGCATTCCAGGAGGAGGGAACAGCACGTGCAAAGGCCCTGAGGCAGGACTGTGTAGGCACGAGCCCAGGAAGCAGGCCAGTGGCCCTGGGCAGAGTGAGCTAGCGGAAGGTAGGAGACAGAGAGGGCCAGGCCGGATGATGCAGGCCTGCAGACCACTGGAGGGCTTTGTGGCTGCCTGTGAGGGAGGGTGCGGGGCAGAGAAGGGACGTGGTGTGGCTCCCAGTGTAGCTGCAGCCTTCTGGCTGCTTGTGGAGGGTGGGTAGTGGGAGGGTGGGGGACAGAGAACCCAGACTGGGAGGCCGGGGCCAGGATCCAGACAGTGGCTTCGGGGCCCTGAGCTCAGCTCAGAGGGAGGCTCCGCCCCCAGCCCTCCTTCACCCCAGCCCAGGCAGCGTTCGCTCAGAAAGCCCTGCCAGCTCCCCCCGCCCCGGGAAAGGCCCGGCCTAGCGGAAAGAGACGTTCAGAAACCGCCAACCCTACAATTACCGATAAGATGGATTCTTCTCCCTGACAGGGTGCAGGAGATACCGAGCCTGTTATTACCAGGTCCTAATTACAGCGTCTCGGGCTGCAGCGCTCGTTGCAAGAGAAATACCGGCGGCCTGCAACGTGGGGCTAAGTGTTCCCTCCTCCCTCCTTCTTTCTGTCAGAAGCATTCAATCTGCCCGAAATAATTACACATCTTCTCCCCCAAGAGGCTAGAGACAGGCTCGCTCTTCTCTGGGGTCTGGAAATTCAGAACCTGCCTCTGCAATCGCTGGCAGGCAGCTTGGATGTTTGAATCAAGGCCGTGGGCGGGTCTGGTCTCCCTGGGCCTGTGTCAGGGTCCGAGTCCCAGCGCTGCTCTGTGCCAGGCGGAACCTCCACTTCCTCGTCAGTTAAATGGTTACGTGATACCTGTTGAGTGGAGCATGGGTGATGCCCCAAGGCAGGTGCTGGCGTGGAGTAGGTGCTGGTACTTGGTGTTTATTATGCCACAAAGTCACTTTTTAGAAGTTAAGGGGTTCTGTGTATTGAGCACCTACTAGGTGCCAGACACAGGATGCTGAGTCAGTATCTGCTGAATGAATGGCTTCCTCTTAACATCTCACAACCAACCTGGAAAAGGGAGGGTTCTTGTTCCTACTGCACAGAAGAGAAAACCGCGGCCCAGAGAGGGTGGGCAGTCCGCCCAGGGTCATGGCCACACAGCAGTCACTACAGCCCGGCTGGTCGCAAGGAAGCAGAGGGACCTTCCTGGACACGAGACTCGCGGCAGCAGCACTGTGGCTGTGTGGCCTTGAGTGGGGTCCTCGCCGACCTCGGAGCTTCCCGTCCGGACCGTGGCATTGGGTGGGACCTGGCTATTAGGTGTCGCTGGCGTTGTGCATGGCGAGCAGGTTGTCCCTGTGGCTTTTCCTTCCCCCCCCAGAGACGGCTCCGTGGGGAGCCTGGTGCCTGCCTGTCATGGGCACCCTCCACGCCGCCCTCTGCTGTCAGAACCGAGAGGAGACCTCAGGCCAGGCGTCCTGAGACGGACCTGCTGGCTCAGGCACCACTGTCGCTTAAGAGTCACTGAGTTTATCTCTACCCTTACCTTTCATTTTTAGTAGGTGAGGCTGGGGTGGTGGTTTGTGTGGGTTTTTAAGATAGTCTATCAAGTTTCCACTTGTTTAAATTAAAAAAAAAATTGAATGTGCTTAAAGAAAGGTCAGTCCAAGGACAAGTGCTCCATAATATGGCAAAAATGGGGAGGGGCCGTGCAGCTCAGGGACCGCTCAGGAGAGCCTTGAACAACTGGGCACTAGAAACCCTCCCACATGGGTCCCGAGTCACAGACAGAATCATCCCTCCGGGTCCCTGAGTTGAACCCTGGCCCATCGGGCTCTGCAGTACCTTCTGCTGGGGTCTCAGCCTCAGTTTCCCCCAAGGGGAAAGGACTGGCCATCGGAACCCTACCTCCCCAGCCTCTTCAAAGCCCAGGTTTGGGTCCCAGGCTGGACCCGGGTCCCCGCCGGGTGCCACGGCTGAGTGAGATGTCAGTGCTCCGTGGCTCCGTTCAGGCTGATGGGCTAATGAGGGGGCACCTGACAGCCCCAAAGACCTGACATGTCTATTTTCAGGAAACGTAACATCTGGTTCCGGGCCCCGTCCCTCTCCTCTGCACCACCTGCCCAGCCGCAGTGATCCCTGCCACCGACTGCGCCTGACAGATTGCCCTTTTGATATCTCCATTATCGCTTTGAAAAGACGCCATGGGGGCTCCCGACCCACCATCCTTTCCTTGGAGAAATGCTCCCTCCAGGGCGTTCCGATGTCAGCGGGTCAAGGATGTGACACCACGGGCAGTCCCTGGCCAGAAGTTCCCCCTGTCACTCGGACATCTCCATAAATAACGCCCAGCCCCTCAGAGGATCCCTGCTCAGTCCGGGGAGCTGCAGATGTTCTGGGAGATGCTGCTGTTTCCGCATTTCCTGCCAGAGGTCAGCTGCTTAGACAAGTTTCGGGAAATAAGGATTTCCGGAAAAAACAACCAATAAGTAAATTCAAGCCCCATGGGCTGCACACACCCTCCAAAGCCTGTTTGAATTCAGTACTCTCCCACTTTTCCTGAAAAAGTGCCTGAGAGGATGTGAGTGATCATTTGTTCACTAACTCATTCATTCATTCTAAAGCACGTACTGGTCTAAAGGACAGATAACCTGGTTTGCTTAAGAAATAAATGGCATGAAAATAAAAAGGGAGACTATATTATGGATTCAAAGACACATAGGAGACATAAACCAAATGGAATACGTGAGTCTTGCTTGGATCCTGATTTGATTAAATCAGGTGTGGGGAAAAAAAAAACACTTCACATGAACAGGAAGGACTGAATACATTCCAAGTTAGAAAATATTAAGGAATTATTGTCATTCTTTCAGACACAATGATGGTTTTGTGGTTACTTCTTAAAAATCCGTATCTTTAAAGTCTGGGATTCCCTTTTCTTGAAATTATGCCAGGTAACCCCTCGCCCCTCCCACCCACTCCCAACACACACACACACACACACACACACACACACACACACACACACAGATACAGGCATTAGGATAAAATAAGATCACAGAGTTTGATGCTGGTTGACTGTGATGAGGTGTGAGAGGGGGTACTACTGTGTCATGATTAGGCCATCTCTCTAATTCTGAGTACTCTTTACACACAATACCCTATATTGTTATATGCGATAATCACGTATGTGCAATCATCATATAATTTATCATATGATATAATTTTATATTATGATTCCATACCTGGTATCGTATACTAGATACAACACTATAACATCTATAGATACATAATATACTTTATATAACATTAGATACAATGAATGTGATATTCTATGATTATGTATTGCCATATTTGTATGTAATAACCTCAGGGAGGTATGTGCATTAAGTTATGGATTTTAATTGAGATATAATCAACATAAACCCTGTGTAAGTCTGAGGTGTATCAGTGTTGATTTGGTACATTTCCACTTTGCAACAGGATCACAACGGTAATAGTCTTAGCCAACACCTCCATCGTGTCACATAATAATCATTCCTTTTTTGTACTGAGAACTACTAAGACCTAGTCTCTTGGCCACTCTGAAGTTTATAATGGAGTACTGTTGGCCAAACACATCATTCTACTGTGCGTTAGCTCTCGGGTCTTATTTATCCACTGGTTGCAAGTTCGTACCTTAAACGACGTCTCCCGTTTCCCCCACCCCCAGCCCCTGGTAACCGCCCTTCTACTCTCTGTTTTTATGAGTTAGGCTTTTTTAGATTCCATGTATAAGTGATATCACAGTAGCTGTCTTTCTCTGTCTGGCTTCTCTCACTTAGCATGACGCCTTCCAGGTCCACCCACGCCATCACAAGTGGCAGGGTTTCCTTCTTTCCCTTGGCTGGAGATCATGCCATTGTATATATGTTGCCTTCAATTGCAGCTGGTCCCCGCAACTCTTTCTCCCTCTCCCTGTTTTATTTCTAACAGCTGTTATCATATCAGATATTAAATGATATTATATGATGGAGCTATTTATCCTGTGTGTACAGAATGGCAGGAAATGTTATTGGTTGTATCCACTCCTAGCATGTTATAGGCCCCCAGTGAGTAGAGCTTCGCGGGGTAATTAAATGGCCTGGGATTATCCAGACACAGAGCCACCTCCCTATTCTCAGCAGGATACGGCCCCGCCACTGTCCTCCTGCCACACAGGGCTGCCCCTCACAGAGGAGTTTCACACTAAGGGCCCGGGGATCATGGCATTCACTCACTCATCTCCCTTTGAGCCTTCACCCCACATCCGTTGGTGTGATTGTTGTCTCCTCACCAGCCCCAGTACCGGGTTCCTGAGCTTAGGGAACTTCCTTCCATAAAGACAGAAGCAAACCAGAAACAAATATGTAAATAATTTCAATAACTGCAGATGGGGATTAGAGACTTAAAAAGAAGAAAACTCAGATTTGTGATGGAGAACCAGGGAGACGCACTTTATGCTGGGTGGTCAGGAGAGCTTCTCAAGAGGATGACATGGGAGGTGAGGCCTGTGGGGAACTGGGCAGAAGCACCCCAGGCCGAGAAGAGCAGGTGCAGAGGCCTTGGCGTTGGACAAGCCCAACATGTGCGGGGGTCAGAGAGAGAAGCGAGAGGAGCTGGGTGGGGGCAGTGTCATCCATGCTGCAGGGGGATGCCAGGCTAGGAGGGGCATCTGCTCTTCTCATGGATCAGACACTTCAAGGGTCACAGAAGTTTCCACTGAGGTGGTTTCTGGCCTGGGGGAACAGCCAGCGTCCTACTTCTGCACCCCACTCAGAATCCCCTCCTGCACCCTGGGCCTCAGTTTCCATGGCTATGGTTTCAGTCCTGTGGGTACACAAATGGCATCTGTGGTCCTAAGGGGCAGGCTGAGGGACCTTCTGGACAAATCACCTGGAATTCTTTCTGCCAGGACAGCGGGATCACGTAGGTCTTTAAGGGAACCTACTTCCCTGCCTCTCCTACCCCCATTCACTGCCCCAAACCCAAGTAGCTCTTATGCTTGAAAACCTGCTGAGATTCAGATAAGAACAGTGGAAGGCTGTGTGGCCTTTGCGTTTGGGCCATTTCCTGTTTCCTCAAATCAGGTGACCAGGAGTCTGTGAATAGCTTGGACCTTCTCCATTCTTTGCTTCACATGCGCAGCCTCAGTCAGGGATATTTTTACCCCACCAACACCACAACTCAGGATAACAGACTCATTGGCTCTCCCTGTTTTTCCAATTCTGAGATCATCACTTCCATCACCAGCGGCGCCCGTTGGCACGGGCATCACCCACAGCTCCAGACTGAGGGAGCCTCCTTAACCTTGGCCCACCCTGGAAGACCCTCTGTGCCAAATGATGTTGGATTTAGCAGGAAAGTCCTTGAAAGAAACTATTACAAAAATGTTCAAATAACTAAAGAAACCATATTTAAAGAACTAAAAGAAAGTATGACAACAACGAATCGACAGAAAGATTATTGATCACGAGATGCAAAGTATAGGAAAAAATCAAAATCAAATTGTGGAGTTGAAGAACACAGTATTTGAAATGAAAAAAAATCCCTGTAAGAGTTCAACAGCAGATTTCAGGGGGCAGAAAAATCTGTGAACTTGAAGATATATCGAAAGAAATTATCCAGTCTGAAGAACTGAGAGTAAAAAAGATTGAAGAAAATAAAGAGAAGCTCAGAGACCCGTAAGGCCAGTGGTCCACAACCTCTTTGGCACCAGGGACCAGTTTTGTGGAAGACAATTTTTCCACGGACCGGGGGGGCGGGGATGGTTCAGGCGGTAATGCGAATGATGGGGAGCGGCAGACGAAGCTTTGCTTGCCCGCCCGCCGCTCACCTCCTGCTGTGCTGCCCGGTTCCCAACAGGCCACACACCGGAACCAGTCCACAGCCCAGGGGTTGGGGACCCCTGCATAAGGCAATATGAAGCATACCAACATATGTGTAATGGGAGCACCAAAAGAAGCAAAGAAAGAGAAGGAGGTAGGAAAAATTTTTTTGAAATAATAGTGGCCGAAACTTCCCAAATTTAATGAAAAACATTAAACTACACATCCAGGAAGCTCAACAAATTCCAAGCTGGAAAACACAAAAATATTCACACATAGACACATCACATTAAAGGGGTTGAAAGCCAAGGAGAAAGCAAAAATCTTGAGAGAGAAAATTGACTTATTATGTACAGAGGAGCAACTATAGGATTAATGGCTGACTTCTCAACAGGAAATGATGGAAACCATGAGGCAGCCGTATGCCCTATTCCAAGTGATAAAAGGAAAATGGTGTCAACCAAAATTACTATGTCCAGCAAACCTACCCTTCAAAAATTAAGGCAAAATTAAAACATTCCCAGATAAACAAAAACTGACAGAATTCACTGCTGACTGGCCTACCTTAAAAGAAATTCTGAAAGAAGTCTTCTAGGCTGAAAGGAAATGACTGCAGAGAGTAACTCAAATCCACAGGAAGAAATGAAAAACACTTGGAATAGTAAATACTTAATTTAATAAAAGACTCTATTAATATATATTTCTCATGTCTTCTTTTAATGCCTTTGAAATACAAAATAATGCATAAAGTAATAATTATAATGCTGTATTCTTGGCCTTACAACATATCTAGATGTAATATATATGGAAATACCAGCATAAAGTAGGGGGAGGAGAACAGAGCTATACTGGAGCAAATCTTTTATATTTTACTAGCATTAAATTAGTATTAATTTGAAGGAGACTGTTATAAGTTAAGATGCATATTAAAATCCCTAGAACAAGCATTAAAAAAATAACCCAGAAATGTAGGGGAAAAATCTACAGAAAAATTAAGATGGTACATTAAAAAATATTTACTTTACACAAATGAGAGCAGTCAAGGGAAACAGAGAAACAGGAAAGACAAGAGACATGGAAAACAAATAGCAAAATGGCAAATGTAAATCCAACTATGTTGATAATTATATTAAATGTGAATGGCTTAAACATCCCAATCTAAAGACAGAGATCGTCATACTGGATAAAAAGGTGAGATCCAATTATAAACTGCTGACAAGAGACAAACCTTAGATGCAAAGAGACAAGTTGAAAAGAAAAAGGATGGAAATATATATACTCTACAAACGGCAACCATAGAAAGCTAGAGTGGCTACGTTAAAATCAGACTAAATAGAGTTAAAGCCAAAAAATGCTACTAAAGGAACAAAGAGGAACATGTCAGAATAATAAAATGATCAACTAAAGATATACCAATTATAAATATATAGATACCTAACAAGAGCCTCAAAACAGTATTGCTTCAAAATACATGAAGCAAAAACTGAAATAATTGGAAGAAAAATGGGCAATTCAACGATAATAGTTGGAGACAAAACTTCTTAGTAGAGAAAAACAAGAACATTTTAATGATGGTAGAAGGGCCAATCCATCAGGAAGACACTACAATTAAAAACATGTTTGCAGGGACTTTCTGGCCGTCCAGTGGTTAAGACTTTGCCTTCCAATGCAGGGGGTGCGGGTTCGATCCCTGGTTGGGGAGTTAAGATCCCACATGCCTCAGGGACAAAAAACCAAAAACATAAAAAGCAGAAGCAATATTGTAACAAACGCAATAAAGCCTTTAAAAAAGGTCCAGATCAAAAACAAACAAACAAACAAACAAACATGTTTGCATCTAAGAGTAGACCCCTAAAATACACAAAGTTAAAAGAAATGAATGGAGAAACAGAAATTCAGCAACAGTGGGTGGACTTCAATACCCTCTTCCAATGATAGATAGAACAACTAGGAAGATGAGCTAAAAGGAAATAGAAAACTAAACACTATAAACCAACTAGCCCTAACAGACATCTACAGAATACTCCACCCAACAAGAAGACAATACTCATTCTTCTCAAGTGCACATGGCATAGTCTTCAGGATAGAACACATGTTAAGACACAAAACAAGTCTCAATACATTTTTTAAAAAGAAAATCACATGAAATATGCTCTCCAACCACAAAACTAAATTAGAAAGAAATATGGGAAATCCCTAACTATTTAGTAATTAAATGACACACTTCTAAATAACCTATGAGCCAAAGAAGAAGCAACAAAGGAAGTTCGAAAATATTTGACCTGAATTAAACAAAAACAAAACATATCAAAATTTATGGGATGCAGTTAAACTAGTGCTTACAGGGATGTTGAAAGCTTTAAACACCTATATCAGGAAAGCATAAAGATCTCAAATCAATAACGTTAAGTTTCTGTCTTAAGAAAGTAGAAAATGAAGACCATGTTAAATGCAAAGCAAGCAGAAGAAATAAAATAATAAAGATTAGAGCAGAATCAATGGAATGGAAAATAGGCAGACAACAGAGAAAAACCAATGAATCTCAAATTTTTATCTTTGAAAAGATCAACAAAACTTCAGCTAGACTGACCAAGAAAAAAGATGCAAGATACTGATACAAATTAACAAAATCAGGAATGAAAGAAGAGATATTCTTACTCATCCTTTAATAATTAAAAGGATAATAAGGGAACATTATGAACCATTTTTTGCCAACAAATTAGACAATTTAGAGTAAATTATCAAAAGACACAAATTACCAAAAACTAATTAAAGAAAAACAAAAATCTGAAAGAATTATAACAAGTAAATAAATGAGTTAATAATCAAAATTTCACACAGGACAAGATGGAGTAGATGCACTTCTGCCTATACCTCTAAGGACAACTAAAAACCTTCTTCCATATACAGAATAAATACTCTGAAAGTTGGGGAGAAGAAAGCAGACCAGCTAGAGACCTCGAGACTCAAGAAGACGTGGCAGTGAGTTTCCCGAGTCTTCTTTGTTGTCTTCTATATCTCAGACTGGGTGCTGGAAAAGCCAGCAGAAATACCAAGGGGTACAGAAATTTAAAAGTACTTCAAAAAGTCTGATTTTTCTAGTGAAAGAACCAAGAAAGAACAAACCTAGCCAGACAGAAAATTGTTAGGTAACTGCCTTCCTCTAGCCAAACCAGCCTACTGCTTCGTGGAAAAAACTGTGCCCCCATCCCCATTCTTATCAGCAAAGGTTGAGTGGGAGGCCAGATCATTCACCCCCACCCCTCTGGGGAGGTGTCAGAGGTGGACAAGTAGGAGTCAGGGTCTTCACCATTGCCTCGGTGTGATGAGACACCCCCTCAATGTGAAGGGGACCATGTGAGGAGCAGTAACAAAGTTTCCCTCTCCCTCACATCCACATATGTCAGCAGAGGTCTAGTGGGAAACTTCAATGCCCAGCAATAACAAGGCATGAGCCTCGAAGTTATCAACTGAAGCCTATTAGAAAACCTGGATTCCCTTTCCCACCTGACAGCACTGAGATGACTCTTCCTACCCCAGCAGTGCAGTGTCAGAGGAGCCCTGCTGAAACAAAATAGTTAACTGAGGTCCAGAGACTCCTAACATAACACACAAATGTCCCAGATACCACTGAAAGTAATTCACCATACCTAGAAAATCTCAACCAGAAAAATCTCAACTTGAATGAGAAAAGACAATAGCAGATTCCAATAACATGACACAGATGTTAGAATGACCTGACAAGCATTTTAAAGCAGGCATTATAAAAGTGCTTCAACAGGCAATTGTGAACACACTTGAAACAAATGAAAAAACACAAAGCTTCAGTGAAGAAATACAAAGTCTCAACAAAGAAATAGAAGAGATATAAAAGAACAAAATGGAAATTTTATAACTGAAATTGTAAAGACCCTATGGATGGGCTCAACAGCAGTATGGATAAGACAGAGGAAATAATCAGTGAACTTGAAGACAGAACAGTAGACACTGCCATATCTGAATAACAGAGAAAATAAACTGGGGGAAAAAAAGATGTATGAGACTATTAAAAAAAATAAAGATCTTACATTCACATCATCAAAGTCCCAGGAAGAGAGGAGAAAGACAGTGGGATTGAAAAAGTATTCAAATAACAACTAAAAAATCCTCACATCTGGTAAAGACATAAAGCTACAGATTCAAGAAGCTGAACAAATCCCAAATAAGATTATCTCAAAGATATTCACACCAAGACACACCACAATGAAACTGCTTCAATTTAAAGGCAAAAAAAAATCTTGAAAGCAGTAGGATAAATACAACACCTTCCCTAAAAGAGAAAAACAATTCAAATGACAGTGGGTTTCTCATCAGAAACCACAGAGATCAGAAGGAAGAAGTAGCACATTTTTCAAAGCACTCAAAGAACAAAACCCTTAACCTAGAATCCTGTATCCAGCAAAATTATCCTGCAGTAATAAAGGGAAAATCAAGGCATTCTCAGAAGAAAAATAAGAGAAATTGTTTAAAAGGATGGCTTATGGAAGTTCTTGAAGAAAAAAGAAATGATAAAAGAAGGAACTTTTGGAACATCAGGAAAGAGGAACAGAAAGAGTAAAAATATAAGTAAATACAAAAGACGGTCTTTCTCCTCTTGGGGTTTTTAAGTTACGTTACATGGTTGAAGCAAAACTATAATATTGTCTGATGTAGTTCTCAATGAACCTAGAGGAAATATTTAAGGCCATTGTAATATAAACAAGGGAGGGTACAGGAATGTAAAGAGAGAGAAAGTTTCTACACTTTGCTCAGACTAGTCAAATGTCAGCACCAGGAGGTGCTGATAAGTTATGTATGTATAATGTAATATCTATAGCAACCAATAAAAATTTATACAAGAAGATACAAGCACACTGCAGATAAATCAAAATGGGATTCTAACAGCTGTTCAAGTAATTCACAGGAAAGCAGGAAAAAGAAATGGTGAAACGAAAAACAGAGGGAATAAACAGAAAATGAAACGACATTACATTAAGTGTAAATTAAAGGACAGATTGGCGGAGTAAATAAAAACACGACCCCAACTATATGCTTTTCTACAAGGACCTCACTTAAAGACATAAGTAAAGTAAAAGGATGAGAAAGTTATATTATGCAAACACTAAACAAAAGAAGGCAGGACTAGCTATTTAATATCAGACAAAGTATTACCATATCACTACAGTAAGCAAGACTGTGTGGTATTGGTGAAGAGGTGGACACATCGATCAATGGAACAAAACAGAGAACTCAGAAATAGAGCCACACAAGTATAGCCAACTGATTCTTGACAAATAGGCAAAAAGCAATTTGGTGGAGGAAGGCTAGTCTTCTCAACAAATGCTACAGCAGCTGGATATCCATAGGTGAAAAGATGAATCTAGACCTAAGCCTCACATCTTAATGCCAAAACAGATCATAGGTTTAAAGGCAAAACATAAAACTCTAAAGCTTATGGAAGAAAACCTAGGAGAAAGCCTTGGCTTTGTGCATAGTACTTAAATTGATACCAAAAGCATGAGCCATAAAAGGAAAAAAATCAATATACTGAATTTCATCAACATTTAAAACCCTTGCTCTGCAAAACCTTGTTAAGAGGATGAAAAGAAAATTAACAGACCAGGATAGAGTATTTGCAATCATGTATCTGGCAAAGGATTCATATCTAGAATATATAAATAATTCTCAAAACTCCACATTAAAAAAGCAGACAGAAAAGGAAGCAATCAAGTTTTAAAGGGCAAAAGACACGAAGAGACATTTTACCAAAGAGTATACATGGATGGTGAATAAACACATGAAAAGTTGTTCAATACCATTATCATTAGGGAAAAGCAAACTAAGATCAGGATGAAATATCTCTACACACCTATTATAACAGCTAAAATTAAAAATAAGGAACAGTGCTGGTGAGGATATACAGAAATTGGATCTCCCATACATTACTCGTGGAAGTGTAAAATACTATAGTTACTCTGGAAAACAGCTTGGCACTTTCTTTTGAAACTACAATACAACTCAACAACCACACGCCTGGGTATTTACCTCAGAGAAATAAAAACTTACGTCCACATGAAAACCTTACACAGGGCTTCCCTGGTAGCGCAGTGGTTGAGAGTCCGCCTGCCGATGCAGGGGATACGGGTTCGTGCCTCGGTCCGGGAAGATCCCACATGCCGCGGAGCGGCTGGGCCCGTGAGCCATGGCCGCTGAGCCCGCGCGTCCGGAGCCTGTGCTCCGCAACGGGAGAGGCCACAACAGTGAGAGGCCCGCGTACCGCAAGAAAAAAAAACAAAACAAAACCCATACACAAATGTTCATAGCAGCCTTATAAGTAACAGGCAAAAACTGGAAACGGCCAGAATGTTCCTCAACAGGTGAATGACTCAACAAACAATGATACCTGCATATCATGGAATACTACTCAGAAATGTAAAGAAATGAACCACTGATACATGCAACAACTTGGACAGATTTCAAAGACATTACACTGAGGGAGGAAAAAGCCAATCCCAGGTAACATACTATATGATTCCATTTACATAACATTCTCAAAGTGACAAAACTCTAATTAAGGAGAAAAGATCAGTGGTTGCCAGGGGTTAGGGTTGAGGGAAGAGTGTGACTATAAAGGGGTAGCGTGAGTTTCTTTGAGATAATAGAATATTTCTGTATTCTTATTGTGATGATGGTTACATGAATTTACATATGTGATAAAATGTCACAGAACTGTAAGTACATTCCTTCCCACCCCCTATAAAAGGAGTGTATGTAAAAACTGGTGAATTTGAATAAGGTCTAGAGTTCATTGCACTGCATCACTGTTAATCACCTGGTCTTGTTCACTGTACTGTGGTTATAAAGATATTATCATTGGGAGTAGCTGGGTGAAGGGTACAGGGGAGCTCTCCGAACTATTTTTGCAAGTAGCTGGGTGAAGGGTACAGGGGAGCTCTCCGAACTATTTTTGCAAGTAGCTGGGTGAAGGGTACAGGGGAGCTCTCCGAACTATTTTTGCAAGTAGCTGGGTGAAGGGTACAGGGGAGCTCTCCGAACTATTTTTGCAAGTAGCTGGGTGAAGGGTACAGGGGAGCTCTCCGAACTATTTTTGCAAGTAGCTGGGTGAAGGGTACAGGGGAGCTCTCCGAACTATTTTTGCAAGTAGCTGGGTGAAGGGTACAGGGGAGCTCTCCGAACTATTTTTGCAAGTAGCTGGGTGAAGGGTACAGGGGAGCTCTCCGAACTATTTTTGCAAGTAGCTGGGTGAAGGGTACAGGGGAGCTCTCCGAACTATTTTGGCAACTACTAAGTAAGTCTAAAATTACCTCAAAACAAAAACTTTGAAAATATGCAGATAAGTCTAAATGAATACTGATTATACTACTACGATTAATATTACAGTGTTAAAATATACACGGAATTAAAATAAATGACAGCAACAGCATAAGAGTCAAGAGGCTAATTTAAATTCAAATATGCCAAAGTCCCTGCATGGTCCAGGAAAGGGTAAAGTACCAATTAACATTAGACTTTGATAAATGAAGGATGCCTATTGTAATCTCTAGGGTAACTACTAAAAGAATATTAAAACAGTATATACTTTCCAAATTAACAAGGGATACTTTTTTCAGTTCTTAAATAAATGAGAGTTTATGAATTCTTAAATAAATGAAAGTGTCACTGAAGTAGAGAATAAGGAAAATGGCACATGTTGGACAATTAAAAAGCACTCGGTAAGATGTTAAATTTAAACCTAAATGTAGGGACTTCCCTGGCAGTGCAGTGGCTAAGACTTGGCACTCCCAATGCAGGGGGCACGGGTCCGATCCCGGGTCTGGGAACTAAGATCCTGAATGTCACATGGCATGGCCAAAAATAAATCAATAATGTAGCAACAATTACATAAAATGTAAACTGACTAAAAACCTCCTACTCTAAGAAAAACATTGTCAGATTGGATTTTTAAAACTATTACTATACGCTCTTTTCAAAAGTTATAAAGGAAATAAAAGATAATTAATAGATTGAAAATTAACAATGGAGCATATGCAAACAATAAGACCGAAAGTCAGCAGGTACAATTACGTTAATACCAAGCACAGTAGACATTAAAGCAAAAGGCATTAGTAGACATATAAGGTAGGGCACTTCACACTATTAAAAACTCAATACACCAGAACTGCACAGCAATTCTAAATTTGAAAACATCTAACAACCTGGCCTCAAAATATATAAAGCAAAAATTGTCAGAAATACAAGGAGACGCAGAAAAGTCCATGATCGTATTGGTAGATTGTGCCTCTCTCCGTAATTGATAAAACAAAACCACAAAAATCAGTGAGAACACGTAAGCTGTGAACAACATGGCAGACAGACATGACCTAATTAACACATACAGAACACTGTACACACAAATGCAAAATGCTTCTCTTTCTTCTAGCACAGCTGGACAAAAAACTGACCATACTCTAGGCTGTAAGGCAGGTTTTGACACGTATAAAAGATCTGAAATCACCTAGAGTACACTCTCTGACCACGATACAATTAGGATAGGAATCAATAACTAGGAAATTCTCATTTTTTGGAAGTTAAAATATATAGTTCCAAATAACGAATAGGTCAAGAAAGAAATCATGAAGAAAATTAGAAAACATACTTAACTACAAGATAATGAAAATGTTACATATCAAAACTTTTGACCAAAGCTAATGCAATGCTTAAACATGAATTAAAATTTTTTTAGCATTTAAAAAGAAGAAAGGCTGAAAAGAAATCAGTGAACCATTTAAGAAGTTGGATGAAAAACGACAAAATAAATCCAAAGAAAGTAAACAGAAGGAAAATAATAAAGAAAATATCAGAAGTTAATAAAACAAGAAACATACGATAAAGAGGATCAATAATGCCAAAAGTTATATTTTTGAAAAGCCTAATAATAAAGCCAATAAACTCCTTATAAGACTGTTTAAGGAAATGAGAGAATGAAGACACAAATTATTAATATTGGGAATAAAAAAGGGACATCTCTACAGATCCTGTAGATATTAAAAAATGATAAGGTGATGTTATAGACAATTTTATAGCTATACATTTGAAAATACAGGTAAAATGGAAAATTTCCTAGAAAAGTACAAAATGTCAAATTGAGATAAGAAGAAACAGAACTGTGAGTAGACCTATAACTATTATAGAAAGTCTATCTGTATTTAAATATTTTCCACCCTGAAAACCCAGAAAAATTCCACCAAATACGGAAGAAAGAAGCAAAGTTTACTTTCCACTAATGTTCCAGAAAACAGAAAAAGAGAGAAAACTCTCCAATTTAGTTGTATGAGGTCAACATAATCTTGATACCAGCACCCTGGATTTAACAAGGGCATCATAAGAAAAGAAAAATTATAGGCCAACAGTACTGATGAACATAAATGCACAATTCTTAAACAAAATAACAGCAATCAAAACCGAGCAGTTTGGCCTCCTTTGCATATTATTTTAAAACAACTCTTTAAACACGTAAAACCCATTCTTAGCTTGAGGATCCTACAAAAACAGGCTGTGGGCAGAGATGGCCGGCTAGCCACAGTCTGCCAACTCTTGACCTAAATAACTATGTTCCGTGTCCACTCTTAATTCCTAAAGAATCAATCAATGCAGTTCCAAAGTCCAAGAGGATTATTTGGTGGAAATTGACAAGATAATTGTAATATGTGTATGGATATACAAGAGGCTTAGAACAGCCAAGAGAGATGTGAAGACTGATCGCAAAGCCTCCGTAATCAACACGGTGTGGTGTTGGCACAAGAATAGATGAATAGATAAGTAGAGCAGCCACATTTGGACATTGGAGTCATGACAAAGAAGACTCATCTGAACAATGAGGAAAAGACCGTTTCTTCAACATGGGATAAGAAGAAATTCGAGCCCTGCCTCACATCACATACAAAAATCAAAGTCAGGTGACCTATGGACCTAAATATGAAAGGCAAAGCAACATAGCTTCTAGAAACTATTTTACGACAATATCTTTGTGAGTTCCACTTCTAGCTTGACAGCATGAGTGTTTCCACGGACCACTCGCCAGAGAAACAGGTGAAAATTAAAAGAAATAAAATAAAACATTTAAAGGATCTGGAAATGAATAACATTTATTCAAGAAAATATACTAAGATTTAGTAAGAACAGCAAGGATCTGTAGTATTTAAACCAAGATCCACTCCATCCCATCCTACTCCCTGCTCAGTGAGACAAACTGGTACAGCCAAGAACACAGGGTTTCCTTTTTCCCCAGCTCCTAGTCACGGGCTATCTTCCCAAGAGGAGAAAGGCATCAGTATTTCTTGTTTTGCTCCAGCTACCTGTTGCTGAGTCTAAGTTCCAGGCAAGTGTAGCCGAGAGGGAAAGACTCCTTCTTCCTTCTTTCACTCAGTCCCCACTCATGGCATGGAGCCTCTGCCTTGGGCACAGATCCACGGAGACCCACTTACCCTTGCTCCAGCTCATGGGGCAAGGGTTCCACACCAAGAGAGGTAAGCCAAGACCTTGGACTGCTTCCCCGCATACACTAAGCACTCAGGCCCTAAATTTGGGGTGTCATTCAAAGCGAAGTTCACCATTGCCCCACTCCTAGCACCAGAACTACGCATCAAGAGATTCTGCTTGGAGGAAGAAGCAGGCCATAGAAAAGAGAGCTCCAACTTTCTTTCAAAGGAACTGATTTAATTTGCAATCAATGTGGAGAAGCTCAAGCCTAAGAGCACATTCAAAAACAGTGCAAGTTGTGGTGAGCGGCAATTGGGAGGCAACTGATAAATTCATTGGTGATACAGGTTAATGGTATACCAGCCATTTTGCTGAAGAGAACCATGGAAAGAGAAAGCTGGGAAGAGCCCTCCTGGGCGTTACAACAAAACTCCAACAGGGATCTCAGGAACTATCTGTAGGAAGGAGCCTGGTTTTGATTGGATCAGCCTGTGAAGAAACGTATGCCCCAGGGCATTGCTGAAGACAATAGGGCAATCGGCCAGCAATTAGTGGAGCTTAATAGCTGGGTGTGGCCAGGGAAACAGAGAATCAAAGAGAGTCCTATAAAAACCATGTCATCCCAGGATGTCCCTGGCATACCCAAGGCTGTGCCCTATGAGGAATGACATCAGAAGGTACACACTGTTGCAGTTGGGAGAAATAAACTTCAATGAGACAATACGGCAAGTCACAAGTAAACAAGGAAATAACAAGCCCTTAAAGTTAGGACTAGCATTCAGATTTGCTACATCATTGAAGATGTCTAGTTTCTAACAACAACAAAAAAATCATGAGACATCTAAGAAATAGGACATGATGACTCATACAGCAGAGAAAGGAAAAAATAAGTGACTATAACTGCCTGTGAGAATGACCAGATTTGTTGAACCTATCAAAGACTTCAAAATAGCAATGGCAAATATGTTCAAAGAACTAAAGGAAACCATGATTAAAGCAGTAAAGGAAGGTATGATGACAATGCCACATGCAACTGAGAATTTCAGTAAAGAGATAGAAATTATAAAAAAAAAAAAAAAAAAAAAAAAAAAAAAAAAAAAAAAAAAAAAGAACCAAGTAGAAATTCTGGAGTTGAAAAGTACAATAATTGAAATGAAAAATTCACTAAAGGGGCTCAACCATATATTTGAACATGCATAAGAAAGAATTAGTGAACTTGAAGATAAACTGATAGAGATCATGAAATCTGAAGAGCAGAAAGGAAAAAAGACTAACAAAGAATGAACAGAGCTTCAGAGAAATACGGGACATCATTAAACACAACATACATGTAATAGGAGTATCAGAAGGAAAGGAGAGTCAGAAACGAACAAAAAAATTTTCAAAAAAAAAGATAGCTGAAAACTATCCAAATTTATTGAAAAACATTAATCTATATATCCAGGAATCTCATTAAACTCCAAATAGGATAAACACAAAGAAATCCACAAGCAGGCACATTATAGCAAAAATGCTGAAATCCAAAGACAAAGAGAAAATCTTGAAAGCAGCAACAGAAAAATGACTCATCATTTACAAAGGAATCCCAACGAGATTAACACCTGATTTCTCATCAGAAATAGTGGAAGCCAGAAGGCAATTGGATAATATATTGAAAGTGCTCAAAGAAAAAACTGTGAACCAAGAATCCTATATTCACATTTTAAAAAAAGGACTGATAAAACTAATTGTGTAATTATCAAAGTTAGTATAAGTTCATATTTATTCTCCTTTCTTCTATTAATTGATTTTAAAAGCAATTATATAAAGTAATATGTATATAATGTACTGTTGGGCCTATAAAATATAGAAAAGTCAATGCCAATAAATGTATTTATTTATTTATTTATTCCTAAATGTAGAAATGCCAATAAAAGTACAAGAAGGTGGGTGGAAGCAAAGCTGTAGTGGCCTAAGAAAATGACTCCAAATAGTAAATAATATCTACCCGAAAAAATGAAAAGAACTAGAAATGATAAGAAAGTTAACATAACAGAAGCTACAAACATATACTTACCCTCTCCTTTCTCTTCACTTCTTTAAAAGACATAAAATGCTATAAATTAATAATTATAACAATATATTCTTGGGCTTGTAATAGTTTTAGATGATTATGTATAACAATATCACAAAAAGCGAAAACAGTGAGTAGAACTACATAAAGTAACATTTCTATTTCTCACTGGAATTGAGTTAGTATAAATATGAAGCTGATTTTGAAAAGATAACATGTATTTAGTAAGCCCTAGAATAACCACTAAGGAAAAAATTTAAAAACATATAGTAAAATTATCAAAGAAACATAGATACTACATAAGAAAATATTCACTTAAAAAGAAACCAGTAAAGGAGGAATAGAGGAACAGGGAAAACATGAGACATATAGAAAACAAAAAGTAAAGTGGCAGACTGTAAATCCAAGCGTATCAGTTATACCATTAAGTGTGATTGAGATAATCCAATCAAAAGGCAAGGGTTGCTAGATTGGATTTTAAAAATGAGTTCCAACTCCATGCTATCTACAAGAAAAACACCTTAGGTTTAAAGACACAAAAAGATTGAAAGTGAAAGGCAGGAAAAAGATATATCATGTAACAAGTAATCACAAGAAAGCTGAAATGGGTACACGAATATCAGAAAAAAATAGACTTTAAAACAAAACATGACTAGAAATAAACAGGGCTTTTTAACAAGTCAATCCATCAGGAAGACATAACAATTATAAAGAAAGATATGTGCACCTAACAACAGAGCCCCAAAGTACATGAAGGAAAAAAATAGACAAGTCAATAAAAATTGGCAATCTCAATAAAAATTGTTGTATTGGATGGATACTACAACAAGTGAGAAGAGCAAAAAGGAAGTAAATTATTTGAACAACACTATAAACCAACTAGACCTAAAAGACACCTATGGAACACTCCACCCAACAACAGCATAATATGCATTCTTCTCAAGTATACATGGAGCATTTTCCAGGATAGACTATATGTTAGGCCACAAAACAGACCTCAATAAGTTTAAGAGGATAGAAATAATACAAACTATGCTCTCCAACCACAACGGACTGAAATTAGGTATCAATAACAGAAAGAAATTTGGGAATGAAACGACACACTCCTTAATAACCAATGTAGCAGAGAAGAAATCACAGGGGAAATTAGAAAATACTTGGAATGAAATGAAAAATACTTCAAATGAATGAAAACAAAGACACGACGTTCCTAAATTTGTGAGATGCAAATGCAGTGCTTAGAAGGAAAAGAAATTATAGTTGTAAATGCCTAGATTTTGAAAAGGGGGGTGTCAAATCAATAATCTAATCTTCTACCTTAAGACACTGATAAGAGAAGAACAAACTCTTCTGAAGTAAGCGGAAGGAAGGAAATAATAAAGATTAAAAAGGAAATTAATGAAATGGAGAATAGAAAAACAGGGGAAAATCAATGAAACCAAAAGCTGGTTCTCTGAAAAAAAAAATCAACAAAACTGACAAACTGCTAGACTGATGGACCAGAAAAAAAATAGAGAAGACTTCAATGACTAGAATCAGAAATGAAAGATGGGACATTATTACCAACCTCACAGAAACAAAATGGCATACTATGAATAATTGTACAGCAGCAAATTATATGACTTAGATTAAACAGCAGAGGTTGGCTAAATGAAGTTGTGAGGTGAGGGAGGAGCTGGGAGGTAGAGCAGGGAATAGGCATAGTTTTTCCAAGAAAACCCCATTCATCCTGTCCCAGGGAGTATAGCCGGGGCCCTGGAGATCTAAGGTCTCTTCCAGGCTTTGCCACAAACGAACTGGGTCATTCGAAGTCCACCCCACCTTCTGAGTCTCAGTTTACTCCTGTTTCAGATGACTACATTGTTGGACTAGATGAAATTTTCCCGAAGTGTGAGCTTACACCACCGACGGGATGAAAACGCTGCATTAAATACCCCGAATTCCAAGGTGGGAAAGATATTTGCCGTCCAAATCTTTTTAGTCCTTTTGATTATCTCACACAAAAAACCAGCCTGGTGATGGATGTCTCAGCTTCCCTCTAACATTTGCTGGTCCCTCTGGAACAGAAAGAAGGTAGATCTCGAGTGCAGGGTCCTCACCAACAACGGGACCCCACTGGGATTTATTAGTCTTGTTCTGTTCCCATGTGGCATGGCTACCTTCTGCTTATAGGAAGTGGCGGGATATATTTTTCATTTAAATTCATTTAAGTAGAAAAGTTGATTTACAAAATCGTATCAAGAGAAAAAAATCACCTTGTAGGACGGTGTGCATTGCATGCTTTGGATTGTCTTTAAAGTGGGGAAAATATATCAAATACATACTTTGTATTGTATATACTGATGTAGAATAATAGCCTTGGCCCGTGGGGAGGGGCCAGGTGGTGGGAGACGGGGCCAGAGGCGGACTGTCCCGAAAGCGTTCATGAAACTGTTTTGATTTTTGAACCATGTGAGCATAACTCAGATCCCCCCCAAAATTAAATGAAAAAATAAATTTAAAATTAAGACAAGCATGAAATAAATTATAGTAATGCTCACTCACGGGGCAAAAATCTCCAAGGTGGCGCCCGAATGGCTGAGGTTGGAGAGTCGCCGGGCTGGCCAGGGGTGGTGGTCCCCTCCAGCTCTGGCCACAGGGCCCACGCCCCACCTCCACTGGGGCGTGGAGTGGAGGCACTGGGTCCCAGGAGGGGGCTGGGTGAGGCTCCCTCAGCTGGCAGGGCTCCTGTCACTGCACAATGTCTTGTCTGTCCAGTGCCTGGTCAGCTTGGGCCTGCCCCTGGCCAGGAACTCCCTCCTGTCCTTACCCCCAGACCTCCACCTCCCCGCCAACCCCAGTTCCTGTGCAGGGACTTGGATGCAAGACCCCATCCAGGGCAGCCCGCCTCCTCCGTTGGAGCCTCTGTTCTCACGTTTACCCTAGAAGGTAAAAATAATAAACACAGCCCATCCCCTGCTCTGGGCCAGGCACTGCAGCCCAGTGAGACGACATCACCATCATAGTTCTCATCATCGCGATCACTGGCCCATTTTCCAGGGCAGAACACGGAAGCAGGTTAAATAACTTACCCAAGGACACACATCTGAAAAGGCAGAGGCTGCGTTTGAACCCAGGCCACCTAACCCTGAATCCAGAGTCCCTAATCACTACAGAGCCAGCTACAGAGCCCAAGGCTCTAAGAGGCCCTTGAACCTGGAGTTCAAATGGGACATCGAGGCCCAGAGAGGGGAGGGCCCTGCCCGAAGTCACACAGCACGTCAGTGATGGGCAGGACAGACATAAGGCCAGAACTCAGCCCTAGGTGATGGGATTGCTCAGAAAAGACTGCCCCATCCACAGGGGCGCTCTCTGTGCACCTGCTTCCCTCAGAGAGAGAGAGAGAGAGAGAGAGAGAGAGAGAGAGAGAGAGAGAGAGAGAGAG
>NW_020175040.1:553104-586561 GCF_003031525.2 Neophocaena asiaeorientalis asiaeorientalis
GAGAGGGAGGGAGAGAGAGAGAGAGAGAATGCGCACTGAGCCTAGATTTCCAGCTCGGCAGTTCCACTGCCAACTGTCCACTCCCCAGCCCACCTAGAGCCCCGGCCCATGCAGCCAAGCCCCTCCACCCCTCATTGTTCCCGTCTCACCTAAAAGAATACATGCATTTTTCTGCTGGCGCCACACCTCTCACCCTGCTGCAATCCACCCGGGAGAAATGGAAAAGAAAAGAAAAAAGCAGGCAAGAGATTTGGGTTGGAATGTTGAGCAAGGAGACTCTGTCAGGCAGTGAGAGGGGCTGAGACTTGGGATCTCCTGGACTCGGGTTGGGTCTCAGAGCCTCAGTTTCTTCATCTGTAAACGGGGTTCCCAAAACATCCTTCACACAGCTGTTGTCAGGGTTAGATGGATTTATGTGAAATGGCCCAGCTCAGTTCTAACACACGGTGGGTACTAATGTAGACGAACTTCTTTTTTTCTGTGCCTCAGTTTCCTCATCTGGAAAGGGGGGGTAATAGCAACCCCCTTTATAAGGTTTGTCAGGATTAAATGAGTTAATAGTTGTAAAGCGCATGGTAGATCACATCTGGGCTGTGGGACCATTTGTCCTGATTTACAACCTTCATCCTGGGGCAACCGATTAATGAGGTCCCATTTGTTCTCAAACTATCCTAGCTTGGAGGAAAAACTACATATGCCCTATATCAAAATATTAAATAAAGAACTAGCGAATATGCAAGAGCCGTGTTCTCCCAAAGCCTCACCCCCCTGTGCTGCTCTTCTGCACAGGACCCCCCCCCCACCCCGCCCCTGTGTCTCCCCTGGGGTGGGGCTGCCCCTCACGGAGGACCAGGATCCTGGAGTGGCTGGGGAGGGGTGTATCTGAGCACCCTCACCGTTACTTCCCCCTTAGGCCACGGTTCATTTACAGAGATGGTTTCTCAGCCCACACATGGCCCTCCTGGGTCCTGCTCCACTTCTGTCTCTCAGGCTGTGGTTCCTTCCTTGCCTGGTTCCCGTGATGCCCTGTGGCTTCCAGAATCATGGCCCTGGTTGGGCCAAGTCTGGCTTCTTTATGTTGCCTCAGGCTTGCACACATTGTTCCCACTGCTTCTCTGTCTGGTGGACTCCTATATATCCTTCAAAGGCCAGGTCAAATGGCTCCTCCTAAGAAAAGACTTCCCCTTCCCCCCGAAGGATATAATCACCCCCTTTCTGGGCTCCCTCACTGCTCTGAGATCCACCACCTACCGGCTTTCTGACCCAAGGAAAGTTTCCTAACCTCTCTGTACCTCAGTTTCCTCGTCTGAAAAATGAGAATGGAAAATAACAAGACGCTCCTCCCAGGGCTGTTGTGAGAATTATATGAGACAGTACATGTAAAGTGCTTAGAAACGTCTTGGGACATGGTGGGCATGTAACTTATTATTATTATCATATTTTATTATCATCCTCATAACCATCCTCACAGCCCTCACCGCCTCACACTGTCACTGATGGCTTTTCTGTCTGTCTTCCTGATGAGATGGGGAGCACTTCAGGGTAGAGGCTGGGGGTCCGTCCCTGGATCCTCAGCCTACAGCACTGGGATGGGCAGAAAATAGGTCCACACGAATGAAGTAGTAAATAATCAGATCTGAAGGGCCTGGGAGGAACTGTTCGGGGCTGCCACCTGGCGTAGGCCAGTCGACACCCTTTGTGCAGAGAGGAGGACTGAGGTCAGGGAGGGTGGACCCCAGGCGGATCTGTTGAGTAAGTACTTGGGAGGGAGCAGGCGATGCTGCCTGGCGCTTCAGACGCTCGGGCAGCGGGCTGCCTAGTGCCCACTGTTTGGACAGATGGTGATCTCCCTGGCCAAGGTTAATACGATTCCCATTGTCTGGGAGCTGGACCCGCCGACAGTAACAGGATCCCCTACCCCTCTCCCCAGCCCTCGGACACTCACGCCTCAGGATCGGGCAGGTGGAGGTAGGCAGGCTGGCTGGCTAACGCTCAGAGCCCCGTAAGAAGGCTGGGGCCAGCAACATGCCTTTTTCACGGATGGGGAAACTGAGGCTCAGAGAGATACAAAGGCAGAAAATGACAGTGTCCCAGGACTCCACTGAGAAAAATGGGGGTCCCAAATGCACAGCTGCCTGCTGTAGAAATGCCATTTTTTTAAAAAACAGTCCTTAAATGCAGGCCCTTCTCTGATGGAACCCTTGGCATTAGCAGCAACTCCGTGTTATAGTGGTGTTGTCCCACTTCTCAGATGGGGAAACTGAGGAGCCAAGAGGTTTGCTGACTTGGCAGCTGGCAGAGTAGGGAGACGAACCCGGGAGAATCTGACTCCAAAGCTCCACCCCAATCCATCTTTCCATCCACCCCACGGTCAAATTCCACCCAGCCCCTTGTGTCCATGAATCTCTGGTTTCCTCTACGTGGCCCACAGTCTGGACCTGAGGAGAGCCTCTCTCCTCCCCTTCCCCTGCAAACAGGGGTGGAGCAGGGGCATCTGAGGTCAGACAAGCCCAGGATATGGAGGGTCAGTGCCCGAGCAGCCTCTGGCTGGGCCATCCCGCTGCTGAGGGTGGCAGCAGCTGTTCCCAGCTATTCCTGCCTGAATGCCCACCTCCCACCACGGACCGCGGGGGCAGAGCCAAGTCCAGTCAAAGCCCCACTTACACACCTCTCCCACTGAGGAGCTCAGTACCGGCCCCAGCTCTGCTCTCTACCTGCTCCACCTGCCCCGGAACAGCCCTGCTGAAGCTGGGCGCGATAGGACCAGATGCCAGTGGGTTCTAAATGCCAGGAGAAATTTGAGCTTCGGCTGAAGCACAGTGGGGAGGCACACAAGGCATAAGGCCAGGAGGAGTGGAGGAGGTTTTAGGAAAGACATCCCAGCGGCTGTGCTGAGGATGCGGAAGCTTCCAGGAGGCAGAGAGGACAGCGTCCAGGACACGGGAGATGAGACCAGGGCTACGGTAAGCCACGTGATAAAGAAGAGTGACGCGGATGAGGGAGAGAGCCTGGGCAGAAGATGGGGCTGGTGGGGAACAGGGAGGAGGGCACCCCGCCGCCCAAAGGCTCTGCCCTTCCCACCCGCCGCTAGCCAGGCACCCAGCGTGGTGGTAGCTGTCTGCCCGTGGGCATCTCCCTCTGCCTCCTCACCCACTCACATCGACCTAAAGCGAGGTGAACCTTGAAAGGGCTGAGAACCATGTCCAGCACAGTCAGCCCCAGTAAATAAACGTCGCTGCCGTTGCTGCTGTCACTTGTCTTATTCCCTGTTTCTGGACTGAATGAACAGCTCGGGAACCCAGGCAATGAGGGGCGTCGGGGGGGCAGGACCCAGGCAGGCCCCTCTGAAGCAGATGGGGGCCCTGGTCCCCGGTCCAGGCAGGAATTACCATCACAAGCCAGTGATGAGCTCACCCACTCACCCTGCTCAACAATACACAATCAGCCCATAAATCCCCCGGGGATGCTGGGAGCCAGGCTGGCATTTGAATATGAAAGGGTGAGAAACAAAACAGCATTCTGGGGCTGGGATGGAGGGAGGGCAGCTGTGCACAGCCAGGCTGGGTGTAGGCAACACACGCACCGGGAAGGCACACAAACACAAGCACACACATAGGGTGTATACACACATACACGCACACACAAAGACACGTAAGCACAGACATGCACACCTGCAGACGCACATTAAAAGCAAACACAAACACACACACACAGAGGCACACACATACATGCCTGGGACACACACACACAGACAGACAATCCCATTTTGCCTCCTCCAGAGCTGAACAGAAACAGCAATGAGAAAATAACCATGGCCACAGCTGAGCGCGGAGCACGGATGATAGCTAATCCACAGCCCCGATGTTCAAGACACTTTTTAAAAGATGTTTCGATACCTCAAATTCACTTCTGAGTCCTCCTCTGACAGAAGTTGAATCACAGTCAACGGGGGGACGCCCCCCATCCCAGGAGCCCGGAGACGGGCACCCTTCAATCCGGTCCTGTCTTCGGGAGGCCCCTCCGGGCCACCTCCAGGGCCCACAGGCCAGCATCTCTCCTGCACCGCCCCCGCCCGCCTGCTCCCGTCCCCTTGCCACACCGGCACTCGCCTGCACGGGGACACCCCGCCGGCCACTGCTCCCATGGGGTGGCAGGCCGCCTGCTATCAGGGCCCACCAGCCCACCTCGATCCGGGGGTCTGAGCTCCCGCTGAGCGGGGAGATCTCACTGCGAGTCGGGCGAGGCTGCTGGGGACTCGGGGCTCCCTCTGCGTGTGCAGCGCTACTTCTGTGGTGCTCACACCGCAGAGCCAGGACTTGAGACCAGGATGCCCACCAGCACGGCGCCTGGACCACACCCCTCACCACCAGCCTCCCTGCCCGACGGTTCTCAGCTCCCCCACTTCATCTTCTGAGAACAGGGGGGCTCGGCAAACCCGTCTCCGAATCTAGTGGCCCCAGCCTGAACCTCTGTGTGGAGGCTGGACGAGCCTGTGGGGCTGCTGGGGTCCGGAGGCCGGCAGGTAAGTGAGGAAAGCCGGCTCCTGGGAGGGTGGGGCCCCCGGAGTGGTCTCAGGAACATGGCAGCAGCCCAAGCGGCAGGTGGGCGTTCAAGGTGTGCCCCCAGATCAAACTCAAATGCTTCTGTACAGCGAAGAAACCCTCAATGACATAAAAAGGCAAACCATCTAATGAGAGAAGATATTTGCAAATCACATATCTGATAAGGGGCTAACATCCAAAATGTGTGAGAAGTCGGACAACCCAAGAGCAAAAAAACTGAACAACCCGATTAAAAAATGGGCAGAGGATCTGAATAGACATTTTCTCAAAGAAGACATACAGATGGCCAACAGGCGCATGAAAAGACGCTCAGCGTCACTAATCATCAGGAAATGCAAAAGAAAACCACAATGACATATAACCTCACACCTGTTAGAGCCACTATCGTCAAAAGACAACAGATAACAAGAGCTGGTGACGACGTGGAGAAAAGGGGACCCTCGTGCACTGTTGGTGGGAGTGTAAATTGGTGCAGCCGCTGTGGAAAACAGTATGGAGGTTCCTCAAGAAACTAAAAAGAGACCTATCATACGATCCAGCAATCCCACTTCTGGGTATCTACCTTAAGGAAACCAAAAAAAAAACTAACTCAGAAAGATACTTGCACCCCTATGTTCATCATGGTGTTATTTACAAGAGCCAAGACATGGAAACAACCTCAGAGTCCACCAACAGAGAAATGGATAAAGAAGTTGTGGAGATGTAAGTATGTGTGTGTGTGTGTGTGTGTTTGTACAGATATACGTGTGTGTATATCTGTCCAGGACTGGACTGCCCTGCCCAGGGCTCTGGATCTGAAACACGTCTTGAGAGGCAAGAGGCTTTGGATTCATGCCAAGAACCGAGGAGCGGCATCCTCACATGGTCCCTAAGGCCCTGACGGAGGCTGTGTGCTCTGGCAGCAGTGGCCTCGGGTACCAAGTGTCCCAAGCATGGTTCTCTGGACTTCCCATCCATCCTGTTGGACCTCTAAAAGCCTTCTGCCTTAGGCACGATGTGTTCGGCTGCACGTAACGAAGCCCCATTTGCATGCAGGACTAGACAGGGTTTGTGTTCCTTTGCAGGGAGGATAGTCGCTGGAGGACGCCTGCAAGGGCACGGGCTCCTGCCAGCTCCTGGACCAGCATCCTCGCAGAGGCCGCAGGAGGAAGACGGGAGGGGAAGGGGCAAGGCCTGGCTGGCAATTTTAGGAAAACAATGGCCTTTTAAGAACCCACCAAGTAGACTCCCACTTACATCACATTGGCCAGAACTGGGACTCACGGCCAGAGAGTCTGGGAAAGGAGCTGCGACGGTACACGGTCCCTCTGAACCAAACTGGGGCTCCGTTGTAGGGCGGGAGGAGGGGAACGACGGGGGAGACAATTAGCAGCATCTAATTAGCACAACTTCCAGAACATTCCTCTTCTGCCCGAGCCAGGGTGGCTTCTGGGAGATTGTAACTCAGATCCACAACTGACATATGGGCGGGGAGGGGGACCTAATCCAGTCTGCGAGTGCCAGGAACCCTCCCCTGAGGGCGCGACATCCGAGGTACGATCTGACGGGTCGCGGGGTGAACACAATAAAGCAGTGCTGGAGGTTTCCAGGCAGAAGGCACCGGAGGAAGGCCTGAGGGAGGAGACAGCATAGAATATTTGAGGAAGAGAAGATGTGACCCGAAGAGAGAGCAAGGGGCAGCGAGAGGGGACAAAGGCTCAGAAAGACAGGAGAGGGCCGGCGTGCAGGCCCCGGGGGCTGTGGTGAGGGGACGTGATGGCCCTGTGAGCAATGGAGCTATCCCCGAGGTTTCCGTAGGAGGAGAGTGTGGCTTTTACAGTCCAGCCAGGTTTGGAGACGGGCAAGATAGGTGCGTACATTAGTCAGGATGAGTCACCCTGTAACGAAGAGCCCCCAAGTCACATCCTTGTCCATCACGTCAGCTCACGCAGGGGGCCCAGGGCTCAGCTCCACGTGCACACCCAGAAACCCAGGCACCTCCCCCTTCAACATGTGGTCCCCAAGGTCACCTTGGCCTCGTCCAGCTTGGGCCTGGATCCAGAGGATAAGGCAGGGTCTGGGGGCCAGGCCTGGAGGTGGTGTGCACCCCTCTGCCCACATTCCTTTGGCCATAACTCAGTCACACGACCCTGGCTAACTGCAAGGCAATATGGCCTCGTGGAGCACCCAGGGGGACAGGAAGTAACAGAGATGTCTCCGTACCCAGCGTCCCGTCCAGTCACCGCGTGGCCTCGTGGCCTCTGAACTAGACAGGAAACATGTTTGCTGCCCCCCTACACACACACACACACACAGTGCGTGATGGTAAGGTAACAGTGAAAGCTCTGACTGGGCAGAGGGAAGGACAGAAGACAGTATAGTGGGAGCTCGTGGGGCAGGGGTCACGCAGGACAGCCCCTGCCCAGACCCCGGCTCTGCTCTCCTGGAGAACTCATCCATTTTCCTCCATGAGTTTCCAGAGAGTGGGGGGCACGACGGTTGTTTTAAGCTTCAGTCAAAACTCTTTTTAGTCCAGGATCAATGTTTCTTTAGCAATACAATTCCCTCCGAACCTAGGTTTCTGATCCATCTGCCTCCAGTCAATTCTATGTGCCCACAACCAGGCCCAAGTTCTCTCCTAGACACAACTGTCAAGCCCTGGTCATTTCTCTCCTGCTTCCTTGTCTTCCTGTCTCTCCCTCTCCCCTTCCTCATGACAATCCCAAGGCCATGTAACTGAGTGGAAATATCACGTCCTTCAGCTAATCTTTAGGCAGCCTGAAGTTCTTCTCAACCTGATTTCCTAGTGTTTCAGATCCAGAAGCCGCTGGCTTTTCCAGCACTGAAAACCTCCTCTCTACTCCCTTTTGTTTCTGCTTCAAACCAGCTGTTGCTATCCTGAGCTCCTCTCTTTCCTGTAACATCTTGCCAAGTGCAGCCAATAGTGGCCAAGACACACTAATCCGTTAATTCTTTTCAATCACTTCCCCCAGAGCTATAGGCTCAGCGCCCACGTGCTCGGCCTTCCAAGTTATCCCGGGCGGCAGCGCTCCCAAAGGGTTCACCACTTCGTCACGCGGACGCCAGATTTCAAAGACTCTGATCAGTTTCCACACGGTCGGTCATTCAACAGCCAAGCCAATGCCGCATCCTTGAGGTCATTATAGTGACACTACACTTCCGATAAGCAGTCTCTGTGTTAGTCAGGGAAGACTGACAGCTGTAACAAACAGCCCCGAAGTTTCAGCGGCTCATCGCGACAAAGGCCTTTTCTCACTCTTGTCATTGGCCAAGGAGCTCAGCTTCACGCACTCACTTGGGGACCCATCTTGGGCACCAGCACCTGTGCGGCGTGGTGGCTGCCCTGGCGTCATCCAGCCAGTGAGTGGAGATGAACCACGTGGAGGAGGATGCCCTTTTCCGGCAGGCATCACTTCTGCCCCCTCCTCACTGAGGGAGGAGCAGGGTCCTCTGGGTGGTCTCCCACGGCACCTGTCATCGCATGGTGCCCAACGTGGCACAGCACGGAGCCTGGCCCGGGAGACGCAAAAAATGAACATTGGCAGGGACTCTGGCTCCCCGAAGCAGGTGGTTCCATTGTTTAGACTTCTCGCCAGTTTGGAAGGTGCCTCGGACCCCCGGGCCCCCACCTCACGCTCTGGCCACATGTTCACTCCGGCCGCGGCACGACCACCAGCTCTGTAAAGGTGTAACCGGAGCACCCCACAGGCTGTCCCGGCTTCACTCTCACGGGCTTTCCTGAAGCTACCACGTGGGGCACGGCCAACCCAGAGCCACGCTGGCACAGGGCAAACCTGGGAGGGCAGGGACCACTGCCCCCCACCACGGCGGACTTGAGCACGAGTGGCAGGAGCCCCTCTTCACCCTCGGGCACAATCCCAGGGGGCCCCAGCAGGATGGGCCCCTGGTGCCCAGAGCAGCTCAGTGCACCCCTTGGATGGCCTGTCCCCTTCCCTGCATCTCTCACCCCAGTCTTCTACTCCTGGTCCCTGGGATCCCACCCCAAAATGAACTACCAGGTCCTAAACCCTTGCTTAAGGCTCACCCTTTGGGGGGAAAGCCAGGCTAAAAGACCAGGTGACTCTCCCTGCACTGGAAGGCCCATCAGCCCCCAGAAAGCTGGCCTGCACAGGAGGACCTCACACTTGAGCTGTGCGCTGGAAGGGATGTCACTCCCCCAGGCCCTCCAACCCAGTCCAACCCAGCCGCACCAACCCAGCTGGCTCCAAATGTCCACTGCAACCTGAAGCTCCCTGCTCTGGGGACTGTGGTATGTGTCCCTCACACAGACCCTCAGCCAGGCATTCAAAGCTCCCCAAGCCACGCTCTCACCCACCCACCCTCTCACTTCTTCGTCTCCTTCTCAGTGTGCCCACGGACACCCCCATAACAACCTCCACCGTTTGTGGGTGAGCTGTGTCCCCCCAAATTCACATGTTGAAGTCCTGACCCCCCAGGACCTCAGAATGGGACTGTATTTGGAGATGGGGCTCTTTAAGAGGTAATGAAGTTAAAATGGGGTCATGTGGGTGGGCCCTACTCCAATCTGACTGGTGTCCTTATTACAAGAGAGGAAGACACTGACAGCCCAGGGGGATGAGCACGTGAGGACACAGGGAGAAGTCGGCCGTCTACATGCCAAGAAGGGAGGCCTCAGGAGGAGCCGGCTCTGCGGATACCTTATCCCGGACTCCCTGCCCCTGGAACTGTGAGAAAATAAGTGTCTGTTATTGAGACTGCCCAGAATGTGGTACTTGTCACGCAGCCCAAGCTGACCGATACACCCACCTCCGCGGCTTTGTCCCCATCCTGGAACACCCTCTGCATGCCTCCTGAGCTCACCAGATCCTGCCTTCCCCCAGAGTTCACATACCCATCTCTACTTGGTCCTCTTACCTGTCATGGAGCAAATGGCGGCCCCTTTCTGCACCTGGAGAACAGCATAAACGCTCCCTACTCACTAGAGAACAGAGCTAACGCATATAAAGCACCCAGTGTTCTAATAAAGGCAAAAGCAAAGGGCTTCATCTCGACAGCCCTGCTCAGAGAACCTTCTAGCTGGCTGAATGGGACTTTGCCTTCCTGGGGTGCCCCCTCAACCTCCCACCAGTGGACCCAGCCCTGCAGGATGGGACAGCCTGCAGGGACCTGGGCTCCACAATGGGGCCCCGAGCCTGCCCTTCTCCAGCTCAGCCTCAGCCCCTCTGTCAACACAGAGCAGAATTCTGACCCTTTTTATTCTGTCAAGTCAGGCTCTGCGGACAACGCGCTCCCTGTGTCAGCTGGCCCCAGTTTGGGAAGAACACCCCCCAAATATGCAAATGTCATGCAAATGACCCGCTTCTAAGCAGAAAGTGTCCTCTTTGGCATCCTTTCAGGGCCCGCTTTACTGAGTGGATCAAAATGCCCGAGAGCGGCACAGCAACAGTCGTCATGGAAACGGGGCTTCTAGGGTGCTTGAGGAGCCGTCAAATCACCCCGGAATCAACTGTGTAAAACATCCCCTCCCTGCAATCTCCTCCACACTCGAAGTAGGCACTCCAGCCGGAGAGAGCACTCTCTTGGCCACTGGAGATAAGCAGGGATTCAAGAGATTCGCCCCCAAAGAGATTTCTGCTCCCCCAAAACACACTTTCAAGCCACACGACCCTGAGTGTGAATCTCGCTCCCCAAGGCCCACCTGTGAGACTCTGGGCAGCCTGCTGGATGCCCGAGGCTCCCTTTCCTGGTATGTCACATGGCTGCATCTAAGGCAGCTGTCGTGAGGACCACAAGTGTGTGCTCCGCCAGGCGCCGACGCAGAACACACGCTCAGCACACACTCTGCCCTGTTTCTTTCCTCCTCCATCTGTACATCTCATGGGCTATCTTAATTCATGTTTCGGGTGAAAGGAAACATGTTAAAGCAGAGCGTGAAATCTGAGGAGGATCCACCTTAAGGGGAAAAAAAAATCCACCTTTGCAATAACAAACGGTTGGAGCTGGTGCATTACTGGTGAAATTGTTACCCCTCGAGACAAGTCTGAACTCTTCAGCGTTATGAAAACTCTGCAGATTGCCGTGCTACCGACAATTTATGGCCCCCAAATCATTCCTGAAAGGCAGTGCGCATTCCCAGCTGAGGGTTTTCCTCGGCACGACCAACCTCTCTCCACGCAGCTGCGTTCTGGGTGCTAGTCACACATTTCTGCCTGAAGTGTCTGTCCGGTGGGGCCCTGGGGAAGCCCCTGCACACAGTAAGCACTCGACAAACGTCTGTCTTGCCGTGTGTCTGTCCAGGGGCAGCACCAGAGGACAGGGCGGGAGGGTCCCCTTCTCCCGTCCCTACCTGCCACACAAATGGGATCCCAGCTCAAGCCGTATGCTCACCCGCAGGGGAGGCGGGACCTGCGCCATCCCCCTCCCTTACAAAAAACGCTTTTGCCTTCGAACATGCCTACACTGAAAGGGAACTTGTAAACTTCTAGAAGCTTCATCCCTGAGTTGCATAGATAAGGAAACCCAGGCTCAAGGTGTCGAGGAATCCTGCCCTGGCCACACAGGGTGCAGCTGGGGTCTGGGCCCCGCTCACTTGAACGAACCCAAAGGCCTGGCTCATTTCACCCCAGCAGGTCTTCAGGAAGTGCTTGACACCCAGGGTGAGGCCGGGTAGCAGGCAGGGATTTGAGTCCAAGGACCCAGACCCAGGCCGCAGTGGCCCTGCTGTCTCCACGGCCCCAGGGTAGGAACTTTGAGGACAGTGTGTGTATCCACCTCAACAGGAGGGGCACGAGGGTAAGTGCATCCTTTTACGTCACAGCTGACGTCACAGAGAGACAGGTGCCCCTCGCTCTTTCCCAGACTCCCCTCCCCCCATCTTTAGACCTCCTGTCCAGACCCTCAACTCCCTGGTCTTCCAGAAGTTCCTCTCGATGCCTGGCACTCCCCTCAGCGGTGCCTCCTGGGGCCCTGACTGCCCTGGATCGTGAAGCACCAGCTACATACCAGGCACTTTCCCACACTAACCCCCGACCTCCCCACAACCACACGGATGTGAGGCCTCCAGGGAAGAGAAGCCCACAGAAGCAGGGGCCTGAGAGGTTAAGTAACTTTCCCAAGGTCACTTAGCTAGAAAGTGCTGGAAGCAGGACTCAAATCCAGGTCCCTCTGCCAAGCTGTTCCCATGCCCACTGCCTCCCTCTGACGTTTCCTGCATTGCCGCTCACCTCCTGTGCGCACTGTGAGCGGGAAGCACTGAGCTCTCCTACAGGCCCCAGCAGCCCAGCTGCCGTCAGCCAAGACCAAGACGTTCCCAAAGCACAGACGAGATGCCGGGAGGGCCTGTGCTGAGAACCTCTCCAGGTGCCGCATGCTTCAGTCCATTCTGAGGATCAGAGAGGCTAAGTGACTTGCCCAAGGTCACACAGCAGATAAGAAATGAGGCAGGAATTCCAAAGCAGGTCCATTTAGGCAAGTTAGGGGGTCTCGAACTCAGGCGTCCCAGGGGCCAGCGGAGTACATCAACAAGGGCACTGTGTGGAAGGGGGTGCGGGGGCTGGAGAACGTGCCCTCCACCTAACGGGGAACCACTTCCAGCTCTGGCCGGCCTGTGACCAGCAGATGGGAACATCAACATGACCAAAGTTTCTGATTCTTTAAGAAAAGGTGGAAACCAAGATTTTTATGGGAAGCCTCCTATTTTGAACATTGACCCACACCTGCTCTGAATGCTAGATGTAACACAGGGCGCAACAAAGAAAACGCTGCTCTGATCAAGCACTAAGGCCACTGCCACGGAGCTTGGGATCCTCAGGAGGAAACTGAGGCCCAGAAACGGAAACGGCGGCCTGCGGTTACACAGGCACCGCGGCAGAGCCCAGGCCAGCCATGGCTGGCCTTCAGCAAAACGGATGAAAAACCCAGCAGACAAACGCTGCCTGACTCCGGACCCAGGGGCACAAGCCGTGGGGCAGCGTGTGGGAGAGACCAGGGACTGGGGCCAGAGGCCTTCCTGTGTGGCTGGAAGGCAGACCTAAGGTCTCTGGGCCGTGATTTACCCACCTGAAAAGGCAGAAAGGAAAACCTAAGAACGTCTCTCCTCGTTTCTGTCTTTGTGAAGATGACAACAGAGCAGTGTGCTAAAAACCTAAGGGACACGCCCCCTCTCGGTCCTGGACAGACCTTCCAGGCCTGGGACGCTGGAATGGACCCCTGTGGAACGGACCGCTGTGACCCCGGTGTCACAGCCCTCGACACTGAAAACACGTGCAGGACTAGACCTTTCTTCCTCCTCTCCGGGACCACATTCACAGGCCGAGAGGCTGCGGCTTAGCAAGCCTTGGTGAGTGGCCGGCAGACTCAGGCCCGGGAGCCTCCTGGCCGACTGCGGACAGGCCCCCCGGGCTCAGTGGGCTGTCACCACTGCCCCGGCTTCCCTCACTGCTCCCTTTGAAGTTCAAAGAATGGGCCTCGCCCCTCCGAAGCAGGCAGTAAATCAGGCAGGAGAAAGGAAACTGTCCACCCCAGCTGAGTTATGGTGGCCATGGCGAGACAGCCCTCACCCTCTGGGCCAGCCGGCCCCACCCTTACCTGCCCCTCCAGCACCCCCCCTGCCCCCTTCCTGCCCTGGCCGGCCCCTTCATCACCCCAGAGCCCGCTGCCCGACCCAGCTCCTCCATCCCCTCCGCCTCCCAGGGTCTCTGGGTTGAGGCCCTTCCACCCCTTCTCCATCAGGAGTTTAGCCCATGTTTGCACACCTCCTGTGATGGGGCGCTCGCTCCCACACTTAGCCAGCTTCGACCCAGAGAAAGCTATCCCTTCCACAGGCTTGGGGTTGGCTTCCCCATCTCTGCTCCTGTGGGCCCCCTTGGGTGGCTCTCGTTGTCTCAGAGGTACCGGGGGTGGTCACGGGGAACCTACAGGTTTGAAGGTGTGAACTTGGGGACGAGGATGCACGTGGAGATTTGCACTCGGGGCCGTGGACTCATGGCTGGGCTTGCGGATCAGGCGTGGAGAGCGTGCACGTCGGGGGCAGGGGAGGGGCAGACGCGAGCGCGGTGTGTGTGACAGCAGCGTGGCCCTTGGCGCGTGAGACACGGACCTGAGGGAGACTGTGCAGCAGGGCACGTGCGCGCGTGGGAATGCGTGTCGGGGGTGTGTGTGTGTGAGACTGGGGAGTGCGTGCTCTGTGGCCGGGGGGCAGGACAGTGAGTAAAGGGTGTGTCAAGGGGGGAAAGCACAGGTGTGGGAGTGTGATGGGGAGCGGCTAGCGGGTGTCTGAGGGCTGTGGTCCCCAGCCCCAGGGGACAGCCCCGGGCCAGGTGACGTCACTGGGCAGGAATAGCCCCTGAGCTCACCTCCTGGAGGTGGATCCGAGAAGCCGGCTCGGGAGGGTGACGGCCGGGCTGCGGGGAGGGCGCACATGTACCTCAGCCCGGGGACCACCAGGGCCTCAAGGGCAGAGGGAAGGGTCTGGCTCCCGACTCCCCAGGATCCCGGGGCTTTTGGGCCGGGGGAGACAGCACAGAGGGTAGTAGTAGGGCTCAGACTCTGAGCCCAGACAGGCCTCAGCACCTCTGCGCCCCAGAAGTGGGCTGTTCACACCCTGTCCAGCACAGCAAGGGCTCGCCGCTGGGCTGCCTGGTCTGGGTCAGCGAGCTCTCTCCCTGCCGGGCTGGACATGGCCAGCCAGCCAAGAGGGCAGTTGAGGCGAGGCCTGCCCCTTCTAGAACCCTCACCTGCTTATCTGTGAGTCAGCCTGGGACACCGGCCGACACCTGGAAGCCATCCTGTCCTGCCCACCTCCTCTGGCCCCCCATGCAACCACCACCAAGCCCTCTTGGTCTGTGATGCAGTCCCAGCTCTCAGTTGCCATGGCAACCACTGGAGTTAAAGCCGCCATCACCTCCCACCTGGACGACACAGCATCCTCCTTCCTGGGCTCCTGCCCGCTGACAAACACACCCCCACAGACACGTGTGCCCACCAGGCCTTCAACAGGCACTCACATACCCCTTCCCAAGCCAGCCTCACTGTGGCGCTGCTCAAGCCAGGTTCTGTGTCCCTCCCCATCTAGTCCGGTGCTCGTCCCCAGCAGAGCGAAAGCTTTTTCTTTGTCTTTGTCTTTTTTTTTTGGTAAGAGACTGAGAATTGCTTGTCACCTTTGGACATAAAGTAGCTGCAGTGCCACGCACCGTAGGCTCTCAGTAAGGAGAACGTCACTGAAAACACAGAGACACAGAATGTCTGAGCCCAGAGGCCAGCGGGGTCAGTTAGGCCATGAGTGCAAACCTCAGAGGCCCACAGGGGCCCAGCAGCCGCCATAACTGAGGGGAGCGGGCCAGGGGGCTGTGCAGGGCGGGGAGCCAGTGACCCAGATACGGTGGCTCCGTGCCCAGCACCAGCTGACCTACGGCCCTGCAGGAGTGTGGACCCAAGGGGCTGGATCTCCCTGATTCCAAGAGAGGCCAGAAATCCAGGGCAGTGTGTGACATTTCCCAATTGTTAAAATCCCCTCAATGGGCTCACACTGAGAGCCTCTCATCTAGACCAAGACGCTCCTTCTGCTGGAGGCTCCAGCAAAAGTAGTGGCCCAGCAGTGCCCAGAGGAGGCAGAAGTCGAGGCAGCCCTCCACCTGCTGCACAGCCCGGGGCCCCAGGGAGCAGGTGCAGCCAGGCTGGTGAGGTCGTGGGTGCTGCTGGTCCCCAAATCCCCTGACCGGGCGGCACCCATGCCCCAGCTACTGCGAGGGCCCTACTAACAGCTCGTAGCCATGCCTTTACTGAGAAAGTACCCTAAGAATCTGGAAATAAATAGCAGCAAGATTTCTGTCCATCCCACACGCGCCCTCAGGAGTGGTGATTGACCAGTGATGGACCTTACGAGGTCCAGTCCCCCCATGGGGGCAGCTCCACAGCACCCTCTCCTCTGCAGAGCTCTCCGTGGGTCAGGCTAAGGCCACACCTCTCCTGAGACGCATCCTTGCTCTGTCTCTTTCCCCGTCTGACCCTGCTCCTCTCCCTCCCAGGTTCCCCTGAGAGCTCTCTCAAGAAACCCCAGGCACCCAATCCTCGCCTCAGGCTCTGCCTGCAGGGAGCAGGGAGACTGACAGCAGGAACGCAGGTGGAGACAAGGGCAGAGGGACCTGCTGGCCACGGACAACAACGGTCTGAGCACATCTGAGCCGAGAGGAAGGAGATGGGTGACAGAGAAGGAAGCTGCTGGGAGCGTGGGTGGGGGGCGCCCCCAGGGAGGAGTGTCCTTCACTCTCCACAGTGTCAGAAGACACCAAGTCGAAGGACATTCGGTGTCAACACGGAGAAAACTTGGGGGACCGTCATCATCACCATTTTCCCTAAGAAATCCCACAGCCAGCTAGTCACCAAGATTAGGCAAGCCTCCTCTGGGCTGGGATGCTGCAGGGAATGCATGTGGCCAGGAGGTTTCAGCCCTTTAGCCCTTCCCTCCCTTCCATCCCTCCTTTCTCCCTCATTCCCCTCCCTCCTTCCATCCCTCCTTCCATCCGACCTCTTTCCAGACCATCTCTCAGCCCCTCCATCCTTCCAGATCCTGCTTACAGTAGATTTGACACACATAGAACAGAGCAAAGTTCTGGGGACCCTAAGAGAGGAAGAGAGGACAAAGAGCTCTAGAATAGCCCAGCAGAGGGAGGTACTGAATCAGACGGCAAGGCAGGTGGAGAAGGCTTTGGGAGGAGAGGGGTGACACGAGGAGGGGATCTGGGTGTCAGGGAGGGCAGGGCTGTCATTTGGGGCAGTGTCCAGGCTCTGCCCTAATGCTCCCAGATGTCCTTCAGAGCCCCCCTTCCCCATTCTGGAGGTCCCCTTAGGCAGAAGGGGATGCCCACCTCTCAGCACCAGCTTCCCCCTCTCCTGCCCAGGGCAGCCCCACGGGCTGACGAACTCTGAACAAGGAGGAGCTGGCAGGCCAGCGGTCAGGTGACAACACGGTCTCTGCCAGCTCTCCAGAGAGCCCTCCAGGTACCTCCCTTTTTATAAACACTGTTCTTGCGTTTTGTACAAATGTATCATTGTAAGTATGCTTTCTGTACTTGCTTCTCTGCCTCAACGGTACATTTGTCCATGTTGACATCTGTCGTTCAAGTTCATTCACTTTAACAGCTATGTGATTATTCCAGAATGTGAGTGTGTCAGAACTGCCCAGCTGAACCAGAGACTCGAGAGCAATAGCACAAGCTGATGTTTGAAGAAGCTGAGTTTGGGGCCATTTTGTTACACTGCAACAGCTGACTGATACCGGCGCAGGTGCCTTTGGATTTCACCACCGTGGGCAGCAGAGCAGAATCCAGTCCTATGTGTCTCACGGTGTCCACTAATCTGAGCAACTCTGAGAAATTCCCTCAGAGGTGGTGTCAGTTAGGGAGTAGAGTCTGAGCATCATCAACTTTCGCAGATATTCTGGCCCACGCTGCAAACTAGGTCCTCCTGACTCCAGTGATTCTGTGAGCTTCACTGGCCCTTCAGTAAACTCCCCTCTCTCAAGTCACCCAGAGTGGAGCCTGGTCTAGATGAGAACCAACGAGCTGACCACAGACTTGAGAGCAAGAATAAATGGGTGCAGAGTTAAGTTGCTAACTTGGGGGTGGTTTGTTACATGGCAATCACTGATCCAGAGGGCCATCTCAGTGCAGCTCCCAACTAGGAAACATCCATCCAGCTCCCTAGATACAAGTTCGCCAAGATGGAGGGAAGGAACACACGATACCAAAGTAGCCACGTGAAGACAGTTAGGGCATTCTCATGCAAAAAAAAAAAAAAGTGCCATTAGAGCGCTTCACGTAACATCTCTAAACCGGGGCTCGGAATAACTGATATGTTGTCCCAGCTCTCCTCCGGTATCATCATGTCATCATGAGAAGTAGGCAAGTCCCTTTCTGTCTCTGAGTCTCAATATTCCTGTCTGTAAAATGGGGCACTGATCCCTAATGCACCGACATGTTGTGAGAATTAAATGAAAGAACAGGACAGTACACAGTTGCTGTCTTTCAGGTCCACTACCCCATGGACTGAGTAACCTGGGACAAGCACCTGTCGCTTTCCAGACCTCTTCACCTATAGTTTGGGATTCCTCACTATTACTTCGGGAGAATTTGTGGAGTGATGACAGAACGGATGTCACATGTTGCGTCAGGAAGGATGCTTTTGGTGGCAAGTAACTGAAAACCCAATTTTGACTCATCTAACATATAAGGCGGGTTTACTAGATCACATAATGGAAAATTCCAAAAACAGCTGACTTTGAGCATGGTTTGATCAAGGCTCTGCCTTTGTTTCTCTGTGACTCTTTCTTCTCCACAGTCCTTTGGATGCTGGCTTTGCCCTCAGGGTGACTTGTCCCTGTGCACTGGTTGGTTTAGGCACCCATTAGTGGTCCATCACTACGGTAAAAGAGATGGGATTGTGCCTACTGGCTTGGAGTGTCCATGGTAGTGCTAAGGTGGAGACAGTGACCTCCCACACCTCATGACCACTGCTTAGTGGGAAGGAGGGAAGGGTGGATGCTGAGGTGGCCGCAATGAGGACCTTGGCAAGTGTCCAGTCCTATGACAGATGGGTAAGGTACCACCAGCTCCATTAAGAGCATACCCCTGTCTGGGCCTCAGACTCCCTTGCAATGATAAGAGGGGCTGCCTGGATGGCGTCTCTAGACCTCCACCCCACCCCAACTCCTGGCACTCAGGTCCTGATGAACGAGTCTGCATCTTAGGTGGGAGACTGGAGCCCACTGCCTGCCACTCGTGGGGTGGACTGGACTCCACAAGCAAATGCTCTGAGCAGAACCAGTTCAGGGCCTTGCTTCTCATCCTCCTCAGGGTAAATGATTTCCAGAGCTTATTAGGGTGGGTGAATGATTTCCTCACCCTGCCAAGCCCTTTCCAAGACTATAATTGCATTTCTAGTGACACATTCTCAACTGGAGCCCCCAGCGAGGGCCAGGATGTGGCGAACTCCAGTTCACACGTTTTGAGGCCACCTGTCTGTCTATGGCCCGCCTACCTCCTGTCTGCAGCTGCACTGAAGTTCCAGGCCTGGTTCTGGCACCGCACCATCCCGTGGAGCAGTCGCTAGCCACATGTCTGTTTCAATAAAAAATTCTGTCTTCTGTCACACTAGCCCTAATTCAAGCTCTCTGCAGCCACGTGGCTAGTGGCTACCATATTGGGCAGTGCAGACATGTAACAGCTCCATCACTGCAGAAAGCTCCACTGTCCAGCCTATCTCCAGTAGAAGTTCGATGGGAGACCTCAGGCCAGTCCCTCCTCTCCTCTGACCTTCAATGCCCACCTGCCCTTCCCAGCTCCGAGCCTCAGCTTCCTTCTCTGTAAAATGGGGGTAACAGGGCTTATAGAAATAGAGCTTACAGAAATAGATGCATGAGATAAGGGCTAGGAAATACTGAATCCAGGTCCAGTAGTCACTGGAATATGGTCCGGAGTTTAGGCTCTCTCCAACTCCAAGGTTGGGGGCTTGGGGGAAGAAATGTGACAGGGGAGGGCCATCTGAGCAGACTTCACAAGGCAGATTTGTCTGGGTGTCCACACAACAGTCATTCCTCCTCTCTGTTTAGTAACAAGGCCCTCATTTCTCAGTGGGGCTAAAACATATCGACCCAGAGAACAAAGGATGATTGCTGCATGCTAATCATGGCAGCCTTATCATCATTTGCCTGTGACTGGCCAAGGGGTGGCCACGTGACAGCAGGAGAAGTCCGCTGGAGGCTTCTGGGAAAATGTTTCCTCCCTGATAAGGGACTAGCACACGAGGAGAAAGCCCCTTGGTACCCTGCTCGCTCACTTCCTGCTTTGGGTCTACAGTGCCTGGCTGGTGTCTTGGCAGCCATTTTGGGACCATGAGGCACAACCCTGAAGGGAAAGTGAACGTGCAGAGGAGTCCACTTGGAAGGATGGCAAGAAGTAGGGCCCTGATGTCTGTGTTGAACCCCTGAACCTACGCACTGCCTCCCTCACCTCCAGACTCTCTGTAACGTAAAAATAAATGTCCTTGATGGATAGCTTTCATGCAGTCAGAATCATCCTGACTGACTCTCATTCGAGAGTGAGTCAGCATTTTCAGGTCAGCAAGAGGCACAGGTACATTCTGAGCAGAGGGGACGAGGTGTGTGAGGGTGCAGAGGTGTGGGAGGGGATGCCCCCTGCAGGGAAGTGAGAGAATCTCCCGGGGTGGGGGGTGGGGGGCTATAGCTGATACTGGAGCTGACAAGGGTCGAGGGTCCGGTTCACACCCAGGGACACGTGCTGGAGTTTGGTCTCCACCTGCAGGAAGGTCGTGGGGGGCAGGGGAGGCAGAACATTGCAGCGTTTTTAAAGGAACAGTTGGTTTTGAGTTACAGGGTGAACTGTGGGTATGGACAGGCTGGCAGGAAGAGACTGGAGGCAGGGAAGCCAGGGAGGAGGCTGACTGAGAGCTGAGAGTGTGAGAGCCGGCGAGTGACAGGAGGAGGGACAGGGTGACGGGAGGTGAGACGATGGAGAGGGAGGAAGGGAGAAGCAGGCAGTCTTGAGGTGATGCAGGGGAAGGAGTCAGAGGCAGCGGAGAACCGAGGACAGAGCCCTTTAAACCTCGACACCTGAGAGAGGAAGGAAACCAGCCCAAAGGGAACAGAGAGGGGTCAGAGGAAAGGCAGGAGGAAAATGCAAAGAGGGTTTCCAGGAGGAGGCTGGGCGCCTGCCAAAGCCTAAGCCAGGTCACCACCCTCCCCTGCTCCACACCCTCCCTTGGCTCACGGCCACCTGGGATGTTCCAGAGACACCCACCCCCCACTCCAACCTCATCTTCAACTACTCTCTCCCTCTTGAGCTTCAGCCACTCTGCCTCTGTGCTGGTCCTCAAACAAGCCAAACGTACCTCTGCCTCTGGGCCTTTGCACTTGCTGTACTCAGTAACAGAACACATTTCCTGGAGATCATTCCCTCCCCTCCTTGGGCGAGGTCTTCCCTGGCTACCTTATATTTATACGATCTGTTCCCTCCCGCCGTGCTCTCCACCCTCACCCTGTGCTGTCCTCCTCCTCCGCGGGCACGTGCAGGACACCAGACATGTGCACAGCCTTTAAACGCTGCTGTGTCCATCAGCTCGAAGCAGGGGTGGGGATTAGGGTCTAGATTCTCTTCACCGCGGTTACCCCTGGGCTACAGTAAGTGGTCAGTGAAAATCTGTAGAATGAATGAATGAATGAGGATCAAGTGTGAGAGGTGTGCAACAGTCTTTTTTGGCCATGGATCCAGAAAGTAGAAGATGGGGAACAGAGACCAGGGTGCAGAGGACTGATTCAGGAAGTGTGGAGAAAGGGAGAAAAGAAACAGCCTGCCAGGGAAGGAAGGGAGCCAGCAGAGAAAGAGGGCTTCAAGACACAGGAGAGGGGGTAACTCACAGAGGCTGCCAGAGAATGAGAATCATGTCAGTGGCAGTGTTTCCTCCTTTACTTGGCTACTAGGAAGCTCAAGCCAAATTTTAAGGTCAGCTTCTAAAGCTGTGTAGAATTCTGTGGCCCGTATAGCTGCATTCTTACTTTCTTCCCAGACTTGATCTCTAGAAAGGTTTTCATTTTGCCTTGCCTGGAAGTTCTTGGTTGTCATTGCTTTTGTTTGTGGGGCTGCACTTGATAGAAAATCTAAATAACTGTGGCTGAAAACATAATGATGATTTGTTTTTCTCTCTTATAACTAAAAACCAGGAGGTATATAGACCAGGCCTAGGCAGCTACTCCACACTATCCTCTACCTTCCTTCAGGTATGCCCCTTGTCCTCAGGCTCACAAAGTAGCTGTAGAGTTCCAGCCATTGCAGCCAAATCCCAAGCAGAAAGGAAAAGAATTGCCAGAGGATGAGCAGCCAAATGAGTTTCCCAGAAGTCCCTCCCAACAGCACCTGCTTAGAACCCACTGGCTAGGACTGTTTCCCACGACCACTCCTAGCTGCAAGGGAAGCAAGAAAAGTAGCTCTTTGCCTTGGCAGAGTGCTGCTCTGAACAAAATCACATTCCTATTATTGAGAGAAGGGGGATATGGTTATTGGTTAGGTAAATGGCAGTATCTATCATGCTAATCTATATTTTTCTCTTTCATTCTTTACAGAATTAAAATATATACAAAGGTTGGAATGGAGCATTAAAGCCCTACAGTTTTTAGGGTAGCTATAAGCTCTGTGTCTGTAGCTCTGTCTTCAGCTCCATGAAAAGGAACCAAGTTCCTCTTGCATGGATGTGTCACTATCCCTTCATAGGAGAGGAAACAGCTCTTCTCCAGAACTCAAAGAACATCGAACCACAGAATCACTGGGCTTAAAGTTATTATTCCACAGAGGAGGAGACGTGGCCCAGAGACATTAAGTGACTTGCTCAGCATCACACAGCACAACCATGGCAAAGACTAGAGCCCAGATCTTTGACGATACATTTCAGATTGAACCTGGTCTGGACAGATCTCAGCCCTGAAGGTTGTCAAAGGCAGGGTTTCTTACTCCCCGAGACGCTGAAATTCCACTATCCACAGTAGCCTTACACATGGGTCCCAGTGAGGTGGGAGACTAGAGTCGCCTTTGAGTCCTGCAGCTGCTGTAAGGTCAGGGGAATGGGGAAAATAATTAATCAAAACTTTCAACCAAATGCAGGGTGAAACTGCTAAACAATGAACTTGAGAGTTGGAAAAAAATGTTTTCCACTACAAGTCCATTTCCTTGGGTCAAAAGCATTTCAGCAGGATGGGTTTCCAGTAGACCATGAAGACCTGAACATACCCAAAATATGTAATCCCTTAAGAAGTGCTGGAGAAACCCTGTGCCGGCGCCCTAACAAGCTGCCACCCGAATCACAATACAGTTTCAGCCCCCAGAGAGGAATCAAAGTCCCCGTTATTAAAATGTGTTATTTATGGCTTACAGAAAGTCTTCCAGACCCCTGACAGCTCAGGAATGACCTCAGAAATTAACTCTTTGATATTATCAGGGTCAATTCATCTCTCTGAATTCTTCACCCTGTGTTCTTCTATTTTTTTCTTTTTCTGAAAGGCACATACGGAAGAGGAATTTCATTCAAGGCACACAGGAGTGACGAAGTTGGCTGGGGCGCTGCATTAGTCCCCTCACTGACCAACCCTCTGATTCATCCGTCCTTTCTGTAAAGACAGAAATGACTTTTTGTTTCACTGAAGGTGGCTGTGAGGACCGGAGAACCCAGGAGGTGGCTAGGGATGCAAAGCACGAGGCTGGAGAGCTCCCAGAGACCACCTGATCCCACGGAGGCTCAGAGAGGGCGTGGAGCCTGGCAGTCGTCACACAGCAAGCCTGTGGCCCAAGGTTGGGGGTGGGGTGGCAGAAAACCAGAGTCCCAGGCCAGTGCCGCCCCCCTGAAGGGCCCTGGCAAAGTTCTGACTCTGCTTGGAGCCTGTTTTTCCATCTGTAAAATGGCTGTGGACATGAGTTCAGCGTCTTTCAAACTTTTTTAGTGGCTGAATTCCTATTTATTTTTCAACTGAAACCATTAAAGAATCCCCAAAACATAAAACAACAACAAAAAAAGATGAAAAATGCTGTCATTTTCCTCCTGGCCCATCAACCATCAAGGCCGAGGGACCCCAGAAACCCTGGGCTACACAGAAGCTTGTTTGAGCTTCAGGCGTGAGTTGAGACTGAGGCTCTTCCGATGTGGAATCTGGTTCTGTGTGTGGGAAGCTGTTCCTCTGCCCCTGAGCTGAATTCCTCCTGTGCTGGTCCTCGGCAATAGCACAGCAACCCTCCCCAGCTCTAGCTTCATGTACTGCCCCAGGGCCCCCAGTACAGAGATGGGCCCCTGCTGGGAGGCAAAAGAACTGGCCCACCCACCTCGCCTGATTCTGGGGGCTCCCAGCCCCCTACCAGCTTACCCTCCCAGAGGCCATTCTAAGCAGGGCAAAGAGGCTCGGAGAGGCAGGGCCTTGGGTCAGCTCCCATGTCAGTTACCAGCTTACTGGGTGACTTTAGGCAAGGTCTCCCTCTCTAGGTCTCCTTCCCTGGTTTCTCTACAAGTACAATGCCAGAGGGTATACTGGGCAGGATTACTTCAGGTGCAAAGGGCAGCCAATGCAAACTGGCTTTTAAAAAAATGGAGAAAAAGGAACCCTTGTGTACTGTTGGTGGGAATGTAAACTGGTGCAGCCACTATGGAAAACAGTAAGGAAGTCCCTCAGAAAATTAGAATTAGAGCTACCATATAACCCAGCAATCCCACTCTTGGGTATTTACCCAAAGGACATGAAAACAGGATCTCAAAGGGACAGCTTCACTCCATGTTCATAGCAGCATTATTTACAATAGCCAATGTATAGAAACAAGGTAAGTGTCCACCGAGGGATGAACGGATAAAGAAGATGCGGTTTATGTACATACAATGGAATATTACTCAGTCATTATAATGAAGGAAATCCTACCATTTGCAACACCATGGATGGACCTTAAAAGCATTACGTTAAGTGAAATAGGCCACACAGAGAAAGACAAATATTGTATGATCTCACTTATACGGGGAATCTTTAAAAAAAGAAGTCAAACTCATAGAATCAGAGAGTAGACAAATGGTTGCCTGGGGCTGGGCACGGGGGGATTAGGGAGAGCTTGGTTAAAGGGTACAAAACTTCGGCAATAAGATCAATAAGGACCTAAAGTATAACATAGTGCCTATGTTGACAGCCTGTGTTGTATAACTGAAATTTGCTAAGACGGTAGAATTTAAATGTTCTCACCACACACACACAGAACACAAACATACACATGTGAGGTGACCATGTGTAAATCAACCAGATGGGAGGCACCACGTATACGTATAGCAAATCATCATGACATACACTTTAAGTATCTTACAATTTTATTTGCCAATTATACCTCAATAAAGCTGGAAAAATAAATGAAAAATGAGAAATGGAGAAGTAGGGAATACTGGCTCACGTAAATGAAAAGCTTAGTGATGGATTCGGACTCAGGCAAGGCTGGACACCTTGCAAAAGGTGTCCTCAGGACCATCTCTTTGCCTCTTTCAGCACTGTTTTGATCTGTGTGGCTCGTCCTCAGGCAGGATCTCTCCTGCGGTGGCAAGATGCCGGCCAGCAGCCCCAAGTCCCTAGAAGGTGGCCCCCTGATGGAGCCAATCTCAGCACCGGCGCTGACTGGCCTGTCTGTGACCTCATGTGTCTAATGTCATGTGACTATCCCTGAGCCACATTCAGTGTGGTCAGGACATGCTCTTCTCTGAATGGCCAGGTGCGAGTCATAGCTCATGTCTTCAGAAGACCACATCCACAGAGGACCCTAGAGAGACGTGGGGTCCAGCTCGTGTAAGCACGAAACCCTGACCTCAACACCCAACGCACGAGAAAGCTCAGGCCGCTTTGCTGGAAGGAATTGGGTGGTCCAAGACCTGCTCACACGCTGCCTTCCCCTCCTCCGTGCATCCCAGCAGGGATGTTCAAAGACCCATCCAGCTCCCTAGAAGAGATGCTTCCATAGCCTCGGGGGGTAGGACTCGCGGTCTGTACCACCACCAATAGCCTGAGATCAGGGCAACCGCGCCAACCTGCGCCTCCCCGCTGACAGACTCCAATGTCATCCTACCCCACCTCCCATGTGACAGCTAAATCCCTCCCCAGCAAACGGTCTCTCCACCCTCCTTCCCACCTCCAGGGTCAGAGCGCCCACTCTCTCTCCTGACTCTCACCCCTCTAGGTGTTGCTGCCTGTTTAGTCTTCATTCCAGACCGTGAGCTTTGCAAGGGCAGAAATGGAGCCTGTTTCCATTGCTGTGACCAGCCTAATGCAAGGAGGATTGATAGATATTGGATGGATGGGTGGATGGATAGATGGATGGATGGACGAATGGATAGATGGATGGACAGATGGATGGGTGGTGGCTGGACAGATGGATGGTCAGATAGACAGAAGGACAGATGGAAGGATGGATGGATAGATGGATGGATGGATGGGTGGGTGGATAGATGGATAGATGGATAGATGGATGGATGGACGGACGGACTGACAGATGGATGAAAGGAAAACCTATCTCTGAAGATAGCCCATCTCTTCCCCAGAAACTGGGACTGGGAAAAAGCACTTCTCAGACAGAGTACCAACCTCCCTCAGTGTCACACACACAGAGGGCCCTGACCCTGCGCTCTGACCCACAGACTTGCCTGCTCCCCAGCCCCACCCCCCTTCATTTCAGGAAAGCCCTACAGACACCGGAGCAGGCAGTGACTGGGACCCTGGGTTCGCCTCTCTAAGCTGAGTGGCCCACCTCCTCCAACTGTTCCCCGTGAAGTGATGTCTCTGCTGCCTGGCTGCCCCACCAGACACCCCCAGCCTATACCTGTCCTTGTCCCAAGGATCTCAGCTGTAGCATTCAAGGGATTCTGAAGAGTACAAGGGTGGAGGCAGCAACCACCTTCCTCCTTCCAGGCTCTACGCCTTAAGTAATATGGCCTGGGGCACATTTGCTTGTCTATACCACACAGGGACCGAGCTCCTGACCACCAGGGACAGCGCTAAGCCGTAGCCTCTGACTCTGGCCACGTGCCACTTGCTCTGGGGACCCCGGCGCTGGAACTGACATTTATTGCTAATTAAATTCACTTTGCATCATTCCTGCCAACGTGACAAAACCATTCCAACTCCTGAATCCGTGTGTGGCCTGTCCATGGCTCTGGGCCATCTCCACCTGTGGCCCAGCCACAGGCAGGACATGATGGCATTTTCCCTGGAGGGACCACAGCTGACAGGGAGCTGGAGAGTGGGGAGGGCAGGGCAGTGTCCTCATGGCGAGTGCAGGAGTTGGACCCTGATCCTCGACCTTCCCCTAAGTGTTTCCTTTTCCCTTCTCTGCTTTTCCTTTATCCCACACTGGCGGCTGCAGTGCCCCATCTGCCAGAAGCTTCCCAAAGACTCAACCCTACTTTTCCCCCCGAGAATCACTGACAAATGTGGGCAGATAGGGAAACTGACGTCTTTGGAGATGATGCACCTGGCCCAAGGTCTCCCAGAGCTCTGGGAGCCAGACCACATCCCACCTCTGCTAAGGCATCCCCACCACTTAACAGACAGGGCTGTAGAAATGAAAACAAAGATAAACAAACGGCACCTAATCAAACTTACAAGCTTTTGTACAGCAAAGGAAACCATAAACAAAACAAAAAGACAACCTACAGAATGGGAGAAAATATTTGCAAATGATGTGACCAACAGGGCTTAATTTCCAAAATATATAAACGGTTCATACAACTCAACAGCAAAAAAACAGACAACCCAATTAAAAAAAATAGGCAAAGGACCTAAATAGACATTTCTCCAAAGAAGAAATGCAGACGGCCAACAGGCACATGAAACGATGCTCAACATCGCTAATTATTAGAGAAATGCAAATCAAAACCACAGTGAGGTACCACCTCACACCGGTCAGAATGGCCTTCATTTGAAAGTCTACAAATAAATGCTGGAGAAAAGGGAACCCTCCTACACTGTTGGTTGGAATGTAGATTGGTGCAGCCATTATGGAGAACCATTATGGAGGTCAGATAGACAGAAGGACAGATGGATGGATGGATGGATGGATGGATGGGTGGATGGATAGATGGATGGATAGATGGATAGATGGATAGATGGATGGATGGATGGATGGATGGATGGACAGATGGATGGGTGGATGGATGGGTGGTGGCTGGACAGATGGATGGTCAGATAGAAGGACAGATGGATGGATGGACGGACGGACAGATGGATGAAAGGAAAACATATCTCTGAAGATAGCCCATCTCTTCCCCAGAAATTGGGACTGGGAAAAAGCACTTCTCAGACAGAGCTTCTCAGACAGAGCCATTATGGAGAAGCCATTATGGAGGTTCCTCAAAAAACTAAAAATAGAACTACCATATGATCTAGCAATCCCACTCCTGGGCATATATCCAGACAAAACTATAATCCAAAAAGAACCATGCACCCCTATGTTCACAGCAGCACTATTTACAATAGCCAAGATATGGAAACAACCTAAAGGTCCACCAACAGATGAATGGGTAAAGATGTGGTCCATACATACGATGGAATACTACTCGGCCATAAAAAAGAACAAAATAATGCCATCTGCAGCAATGTGGATGCAACTGGAGATTATCACACTAAGTGAATAAAGTCAGAAGGAGAAAGACAAATACCATATGGTATCACTTACATGTGGAATCTAAAATATGACACAAATGAACCTATTTATGAAATGGAAACAGAATCACGGACATAGAGAACAGACTGGTGGTTGCCAAGGGGGAGGAGATTGGAGGAGGGATGGATTGGGAGCTTGGGTTAGCAGATGAAAGCTATTATGTATAGAATAGATAAACAACAGGGTCCTACTGTATAGCACAGGGAAATATATTCAATATCCTATGATAAACCATAATGGAAAAGAATATTAAAAAAAGAATGTATACATATGTATAACTGAATCTCTTTGCTGTACAGGAGAAGTTGACACAACATTGGAAATCAACTATACTTCAATAAAAATTGTTTAAATAAATAAAAAAAGTAAAATAATGAATTAAAATTTAAAAATTAAACTAAAAATAACAAACAAACAAAACAGGCAGGGTCACACAGTGGTTATACGAGGGGGTGAGTTTCTGCAGTGGAATCCTAGCTCCAGCCTCCATGACCTTGGCCAATGACCTCTCTGGGCTCAGTCCACCTGGCTGTAAAATAGGGATGTTTATTCTGTTAGGAATGGGGCCGCACAGCAGGAGGTGAGCGGTGGGTGAGTAAGCGAAGCTTCATCTGCCACTCTCCACCTCTCGCGTTACCGCCTGAACCGTCCCCCTCCTCTGTCCACAGAAAAATTGTCTTCAGTGAAACCGGTCCCTGATGCCAAAAAGGCTGGGGACCGCCGCTGTATTATAGGATTTACCACATACCGCCCAGGTGCTATGAGGATTAAATGAGGTACCCTATGCAGGTGCAAAGAACAGAGCCCCAGACATGGAAACGGCCAAGATGAAACTCTGCACATTTCCACTACTGGGTACCAGACATGGCACCGGGCACCTGACATACATCATCACCTTTCTTCCTCACAACACACATGCTAGTTAGAAAGCACTATTCCCATTTTATAGCTGAGGAAACTGAGATTCGGAGAAGGAACCAGGCCTGCTGCCCTCCCTGCCCCTCAAACTGCCCCTGTGTTCTGCTGAACAAGAGGCCAGAGTGTCCACTCTCAGGTCACTGCCCACCTGCCTCCCAGCTCATGGTCGTTCTCCTTCTCATTTCCAGGCACTGGGCTCTCGGGAGACTGCAGGGAAGGGCACAGGGGAGGCCCTGCTTCGTCTGTCGTGCAGAGACCTGGGCTGACCTTCAGCCAATCCACTGCCTTCCTTTGGTGCCCCCGGTACCCCTTATGCAAGTAAGCAAATACCTAAAAAAGACAAATTCCAAAAGTGAAAGTGCTATGATGAGAATAAATAGAAGAATAAAGAGATGAGGGTGGGCAGGTATTTATTAGCTAGGACAGCCAAGAAAGACCTCTCAGTAAATACAATTTGAGTTGTTGAGGAAACAACTCAAATTGGCTGTCTGAGGGAAGGATTCCAGAAAGAGGAAACAGCAGGTGCAAAGGCCCCGAGGCAGGCATGTGTCCAGCAAGTTGGAAGAACAGTGAGGTGGTCAGCCCAGCTAGAATGAACTAGAAGAGGCAGACAGTGTGAGGCTGACACAAAGGATCCCTAGGAATGAAGTCTGCCTCTCAGGGGGTATCAATTCTCCCAGAGCAGGGGAGATCCTGTCTGAAGGAGGAAACAAACAAGACACAATCACTTTTCATCCCAGGACATTTTGCATAAAAACTAACACACAGCTGCTGGGAATATGAATGGGTATCAAGAATCAAACATTAAAAATGCACCTCCTGGGACTTCCCTGGTGGTCCAGTGGGTCAGACTCTACGCTCCCGATGCAGGCGGCCCGGGTTCGATCCCTGGTCAGGGAGCTAGATCCCACATGCATGCCGCAACTAAGAGTCCACATGCCACAACTAATAGTTCACATGCCACAACTGAAGATCCCACGCATGGCAACGAAGCTCCCGCGTGCCACAACTGAGACGGGGGGCAGCCCAATAAATTTTTTCAATATTTATTTATTTTTAAAAAAATGCACATCCTTTGACCAGGCAATCTTAGCTGCGAGAGTGATCAGATGCATTTACAGCGAGCACGAGGTGGTGGTGGGGGGGAAGGGTACGGAATCTAGTAAACACTCTGTGTCAACGGAGGGTTAGGTGGGGTGGATCGTTACACTGTATCAAGGCCTCGGTGTTACGTGGTGGCCATGTGAAGTGATGCCGCGGAGTAATGATCCCAGCACGGAAAGACGTGCGCTATGTTCCATTAAAAGGAAAAATGGCACGGTCCCTTTTATCTAAATATAGATACACACAAGCACAGCAGAAGAGACTGGAAATGCCAACGGCCATCTCTGGGGGAGGAAACTGCAGGCACGTTTTCTTGTTTTCCTTTTGTTTATCTGGGGGTTTTCCCTCAAAAGTTACTTCAGTTCCCCTGAGTTAAAATGGGAACTTCAAAGAGCTACATGGCTTTGTGGTTCTACAGCGGGTGGGTGCTGGGCCGTGGCTCTGGGAGATGTGACACATATGGTTGCCACCTCCATGGGTAAGTCTGCCATACTCAGCCCTGGCTGGTGATGTGCTGACCCCCAGCTGAGTTCTCAAACAGGACACTCTTGGGGGACCGGGGGGGGGCCTACATGACCCTGGGCCAGCGCAAGGGGAGGGGAGGTGTGGCGGCAGGGCTGGGCCTGCCGGGCAGGCAGGACACCAGTGGTCAGCATCCGTGGGGCGGTGGCCTTGGGTGCCCAGCCCTGTGTCAGAGTTGGCCCCACACAGCCTTCCTTCACGACCCCAGCAACCCCATCTGGGGGATACTGTGGTCCCCACATTACCGATGGGGAAACTGAGGTTCAGAGAAAGGCACCAAAGTACCCTGGGTCTCACAGCCCAGCAGCACCAAAGCCAGGACCCAAACTCAAGCTGTGAGGACGTGTGATTGGATGAGATGGTCAGCCTACAGCCGGTGTCCACCTGCCCATTCAACATCTCTCAGCTACTGCCACAGCCTCACGATGGGAGACCAGGCACAGAGAGGTGAAGCAACTTACCAGAGGCCACACAGCCTGTAAGTGGCAGAACCTGGGGCTCCAACCCCCACTGCACACTTCGGCTTCCACAACGGGAACAGGCCAGAGGGAGCTGGCAAGACCCCCACCTCCTGTCCCTAAGGACTCGGTGGGGAAACTGAGGCAGTTGTGGGTGGGTCTTGGGAGCTGCTGATGACCCTCTTCTGGGGCATTCCAGCCTCCCTGCCTGACCCTCCAGAGCCTGAGGATCTTGAGTGGGAACTGATCAAAGTATCCATTGGAGGTGCTCTCAGAGCCATGGGGTGCCACGAGGAAGCCCAGAGGGGGGCAGTGACTTGCCCAAGGTCACAAAGCACAGCAGCAAGGTGGGCCCCCTCCCCGGGCACCACAGGCTGGAGTAAGGGGGTTGTCAAGGAGAAGGAAGGAGAGGAGCTGCGTCTTCCAGGCAGAGAGAGATTCCTCACGTCTGGCGATCACGTCATCGGCCGGGACGCCGGCCCCCGGAGTCTCCGTCCCCGTCCTTCATGACCTCATCTCTTGGCTGGGCCCCAGCACAGCGCCTGGTGCCTGGAATCAATACCCCTTGGCAGGGCCTGAGGCCCCCTTGTCTTCCTGCCGGCCCCTCCCGGGCGGCCCTAACCAGAAGCACATCAGCCTTCCGCCCACCTCCTGCTCCCAGGCGGGGAGTCAGGTCGGAGCTGCCACCGCTCACCGCAGGTTGGAGGTGACCCGGAGATCTTCAAGGGGTTCCAACTCATCCTCCTGCCCAGCAGCTCCCCCAGGCTGCACTGTCTGTTCAAATCCAGATCCCTCCCACGCTTGCCGCCCCATCAGGCAGCTCACACGGCCGCCTTGGGGCTCAGTTTCTTCGTACGTGAAAGCCGGTGATGAATCCAGCTTACAGAGTGGCTTACAGCGTCTGGCAAACAGCAGGTGCTCAATAAATGCTCCCTTCAGCCTGGAGCTTAATAAAGCGTGTTCACGGCCATTATCACTCTTGGCAGCAACCATGAGAAGGAGGCAGGGTGGGGACAAAGGACTCCACTTTACAGATGGGAAAGTGGAGGGTCGGGGAGGGACATATGGAAACAGGTTTGGAATCCAGCACTTTCTGACTTCAAACTGCAGCTCAAGGTTGCATTTAAGTGCCCGGGCTAGAAAGCCTCTGAAAGAACACGTCACCAGCCCCCTCCTCGTTCACAGGTGGGAAAACCAACCAAGGCCCAGCAAGGTCAAAGGAGCGCCGAAGGTCACAGAGCAAGTCCCAGGTCCGGTCCTGTGCATTCTGGTCAGGGCACACCCCTCACCACACACCTCACTCCCACTAGCCCAGACTCCCCCCGAGGGCCACACCTGGCGGTGGGCAGGGGCCGCATGTTGGCCTTGAGAGGGCATGGCTGCCGCGAGAGGCAAATCATGCCCCCCACCCCGAGACGTCCACGTCCCAACCCTGGGAACCCTGAATGTGTTACCACACACAGCAAAAGAGACTTGGCAGATGTGGTTAAGTTAAGGATGTTGAGATGGGGAGATGACCCAGGCTATCCAAGTAGGCCCCACATAATCACGAGGGTCCTTAAAAGGCAGAAAAGAGAGACAGGTCAGAGTCACAGGCACTTGCCTCAACAATTGATCCAGATAACCCAGAACCATCAGAGCATGGCATCCTCCTGCCCCAGGAACTGGCACAGAAATGACCTAATCCCCGCAAAGGCCAGAGCCTCTGCTGGCTCTACTAAAAATCCCACACGTGAGGCCTGGAACCTCTGCAGCCACTTTGCCATCCCGAGGGGGTGAAAAACCAAGGCAGTAGGAGCAAGAGAATCACGGTGGGAGAAGCTGAGGCCTGAGCTGGAATAGTGGCTGTGGAGAAGGCAGAGAGGCCAGAAGGAGGAAGACTCAGGAGACGGGATGGAAAGCTGGAGCTCCATGCTGCTGGGGCAGGGGGACAGCCTGCAGGAAGACAGCCACCAGCGTCTCAGCAGGGGGACAGCCTGCAGGAAGACAGCCACCAGCGTCCTCAGCTACATTCTGCCCACAGCAGCAAGGGGCACCCCGTGAAGACCTAGGTCAGAGTGTGACCCTCCACTGCTCAGACCGCCGGCTGCCGCCTCACGCCCAGTAAGAGCCAGAGTCCTTACAATGGTTGCAAGCCCCACATGACCTGGCTCTGTGACCTCCCTGACCTTGCCTCCTGCCGCCTTCCCCTCTGCCCAGCCCACTCCACCCTGGCCCTGCTCTGTAACTCAGATGCACCAGGCACACACCTGCCTCAGGGCCTTTGCTTGGGCTGTGCCCTCTGCCCAGCACACCTTCTGCAGATGCTTACTTGGCTCACTGCCTCCTCTATTTCAAGTCTTTTTGCCCAAGTGTCACCCTCCCAGCAAGTCCTTCCTTGACCACCCAGATCTAAAACCGCAATCCCTGCCATAACCCCAACCCCCTTTCCTGCTTGGTTTTGCTCGCGTTTATTCACTTGTATCTTTTGTTAACTGACGGCAGCTCCCGGGGGGCCGGGAGCGTCTCTGCTGAGTGCCCAGTGCCTAGAACATAATCTTACTCGGAATAGCTGCAAAACATACCTGAATCAAAACCAGGAGGCCCCCAGGTAGAAGCTCTGGCCCTGACCCCCCCCCCACCCAACCCAGTGCCTGGAGCCTGCTCTCGGGCGCCCCCCAGCGCCCGAGCCGGCCATGGCTCC
>NW_020175040.1:586795-613641 GCF_003031525.2 Neophocaena asiaeorientalis asiaeorientalis
CTGGGCGGCCCCCTCCTGCCGCCCCTGCCCCGGGCCTCCGGTGCACGAGGCACATGTGCAGACAGGCCGGCACGAGGGGATTCCAGGAGCCGAGGGAGCAGCCCGCCGTGGGGCACCACCAGCCCCCGTCCCCAAGCTCCCCGAATCTGCTACCTGAGCCCTGCTCCTCAGCACCCGGGCACGCGCACACACACAGGCACCCCATTTGGAAATGCTAGAATCTCAGAATTTCGAAAGCTCATTTCAATTTAGCCCACGTTGTTTTCTTGGAAGTCTGGACATGGCAGATTGCACAATTCCAGACCCTCAGACCCCTCAAGAGTCAAAGCAGAAAGGTCCCACGAGATCACCCTATGGCAGAGTCAGCTGGTGGCCCCCAGCACCACCCTCCCCTTCTTTCTCTGATTTTCAGCTGGGCTCCCAGTATGAAGACCTCATCCCCGGCCTCTGCACATCTAGGACTGGTCATGTGACTCAGCTCTGACCAGCGGGATGTAAGAAACAGCGTCCAGCATCAACTTCCATGAGCCTTTCTTAAAAGACATCTGATACCCACACTTTGCCCCCTTTTCTTCCTTTCTCCTTCCTCCTTTCTGCTGCTTAGAAGTCAGATGTGATAGCTGGAACTCTGGCAGCCATCTTGGACCCCAGGGACCAGATCTCCACCTCTGTTTGGTAGGGCCAGGAGCTAGAGGGAGGCTGGTCCTCACACGACCCGTACCACGTACCCCTAGGTTTAGATATGAAAGAGAGAGAAATTTCTCTCTTGTTTAAGCCATTGCTCTTCGGCATTTTCATTTACAGTCCAACCCTCTTACTGCCTAGACGGGGCAAGTGGAATGGAGTTACGCACGGACCTGTGCAAGGCCAGATGATGAGTCAGGGCAGGGCCAGGGCGCAACTGAGGCACCTGCCCTGTCTTGTTGTGAGGCTTGGGCCAGCTCCTCTGATGTCTGCTCCAGTGGGTCACAGGACCTTCTTCGCCAAACGTCACCCGGGCCAGCCCGCTGCCTCATTCTCACCCACGGTGATCCCAAGGTCCCTAGAGGCAGCCCTGTGTGGAGGCACTGGAGGCCTGGGCTCTGCCAGGGCATCTACACGAGCCCGGGCAAGGCCCTTCCCCTCTCTGGGCCGCGTGTGTGTTTCATCAGCCCTGGCACTACCCTCCACATCTGTTTTCCCTAGCCTCCCCCAGGACCCAGGATTCCTGGGTTCTGATTTGCCCTTAAATCTTAAGACCAGAGGTCCTCAGGAGTCCTCTGACCCAAACCCTGTCCCTCCCCTGGCACCCCTGGCACATGGTCACTCAGGTCCGGCTGAGACACCTCAGGTGACAGAAAGAACACTTCTTTCCCAACATCCTAGCTCGGCCCTGCCCTGCTGAGCTCTGACGGGGACACCCGAGGCACTCTCTGGGCTCACCTGGGGACAGGGACCAGGGTTCCCTGAGGCGGCTCCTCTCCAAGCTCATGGGTATTTGCTGACCTGCCACTTCTGAAGTCTGCATCCCAGGGAGATGTCCTGCAGGAGATTGGAGGGAGGGAACGCAAACTCACTGGGCTTCTCGAGGACTGGGTTTCTATCTCTGTGGGCAAGGGAGCTGCAGGAGCTGGCCCAGGCCTCGCACAGCATGGGACGGGACCCAGCCCATGCTGAGCCCTGCTGTGCACCGTACAGAGCGCCGCTTCATCACAATCCTCTAAGGCACGCTCGAGGATTAACCCCATTTCACAGATAAGGAAACTGAGGCGCGGAGGAAACTGTCCACAGTCACCGCCCTGACAAATCCAGATGCAACCCAGGTGGATCCTATTCCAAGACCCACGCTCGTCCTGACCCAGACTCAGCGGTGGGGTCTGGGCGCTGGCCCACGGCCTCCCAGGGCCCCTCCCTCGGCCCACGTCGGGACAAGACTCCGACTTGCAGGAGAAATTATGAATAAGGCGAAAGAAAGTTGTCCTGGCCCCTGTGCATGCCTTAAGTATTTAAATTCTTTTTCATAATTATCTCAAATAGTAATTATTGCAAGAGCAGATGCGCTTATCGCAGACAAGAAACCACCTGCCTTCCCATTTTTGTCAAAAGTGGAAACACTGACATTATTTTCGCGATTCGCTTCAATAGCTGTTTTCACTGTAAATACCACCTTAACCACAAGAAAAATACCCTGGGAGACGCTGGAGGTATTCGAGGTTTCGGAGGAATTACTCCAAGAGGGCTGTGGTGTTTCACAAGGACGTGGAGGAAAAGGGGCTCGGAAGACTGCCCACAAAACACCACAGGGAGAGGTGCACCCACTGGGAGAAGAGTTTACCCCACGGGGGTCCACACGCCACTCCCCCAAACCCCCTCCTTCTCTTGTCCCAACTCCCGCCCCCGCCATCACCTCCAGCTGCCCCCCCACCGACGGCCCACCCTCCAGAAACACCTCCTTCACCCCAAAGGACATCAAAATCAAGGGGCGCTCCCACAGGTTCCATCGGAAATGAGGGGCCCCAGCTCCAAGAGGAAGCTCTAAGAATTCAAAGGCGGGAAGGGACGAGGTTTCCAAGAATGTGGTGTTCCACGATTTCCAGGTCTCTAGTCCTCCACAGTCTGGCACAGGGGAAGCTGGGGAGAAAAAGGAACCCAGGCGCCATGGCCTGAAAAGTGCCCACCCTCGCAAGCTCCTTCCTGGAGTTCTACAGAGGCCCAGCACCGGCTTGTCAGGGAGAGAGGTGACCTCCCTGGGGGTGTGCAAGCAGGGCCTGGACAGCCACCATGGGGAGGAGTGTCCAGAGCTGGGTGATAGGCTGGGCACAGGGGCCTTGAAGGCGGAGGCCCTCTGGAAGGGCAGGATAAGCTGCGGCTACAAAGAGGGCGTCCTGGATTCCACTCCTGTGTCAGCTGCAGGATGGCCGTGGCCGGGCTGACAGGCAGTCTTGGCAGGGCTCTCCGCCTCGTTCCTGGCGAGTAAAGTTGGGCAAACCACCCTCCCTCTTCATAAGCTTCAGCTTCTCATCTGAACTGCAGGTCTCTCTCGGCTCTGCACCCCCCAGTCATGAATGCACTTGTCGTGACTGAGTATCCCCGTGGAGCATTTACTAAGAGCCAGGTTCTGTGCTGGGTCCCTGGTGTGCATGATGCATTTTGTCAGTTTTCTTGCACAAGATTCCCCGCCATTGTTCTGCCATCATCCCCATTTTACAGTTGGGAGACTGAGGCTCAAAGAGTGTAAGCAGGTGGCCCCAGGCCACATAGCTAATTGGCCGAGGCACACAGCACGGCAAACAGACACTGCTAGTGGGACCTACGCGATCCTCGAGATGGAACTCTGTTCCCACCTCATAGATGCAGATTCCAGTCTCCAGGGGGACCCACCTTACCTCAAGGGCTGGAGCCAGGACTGTAGCATGTGTCCCTGCTAGTTAGAAGGGAGGAGCTTGAGAAGACAGTAGCAGGATGGGTGCAGAGAAGCAGAGAGGGAGGGGTCCAGTATTCAGCCCTGGTTCCCGATGGGGGTCCCGAGAGCCCGCAAGGCGCTCAGATGCTGCCCAGCCTCCCCAGTCCTTCCCAGTGGTGTTCTCTGTTGCCCCCATGTGGCCAAAGGAATCGACACAGCCGCCTGGAGATGGCTTTGGGGTCTCGCAGCCAGCTTGAGTGAGGAAGGGGTGACTGGACTGGGCAGGAGGCAAGGGGGCCCTGGGGCGTGGGGCACAGCCCTTCTCTGGAGTCTCACCCACCCCACTCCAGCCATACCGGCACATTCTTACTTCCCGGCTTTTGCCCTTGCAGATCCCTCTGCCTGGGACCCTTCCGGCCTTCCACATGGCAGCCATCTTGCCATCATCCAGGTGTCTGGTCCTGTGACACCTCTGCTCGCCAACCCGGGCCCCCGTGTTCTATGTGCCCCAGACTCTGCTCTGTTGTCCCTCTTCATACTTTTCACCACCTGCCATCACATTCTAATTTAATTTGTTCACTGTCCCTTTCTCCAGCAAAATAATGTCAGCTCCAGTGTCTGGCATACAGTAGGTGCTCAATAATGACTTTTGAACAAACAGCTGCATGAGCTTTCCTGTCAAATGGCCATCCCAACCTGCTAACCCCCACTATGGGGCAGCTATGAGCAAAATGGGGGCACTTCCTCATAGGTTTGGGCCCTATCTTCCCAAGGGTCCCAGCCCAAGGGTGCCAACCCAGAGGCCTCCCAGGCCCTCCTGCCCCAGGACAACCCTGCAGAGAATTAGGGACAGCAGCTGGAACCCCTGAGGCTGTGCTTCTCCTGGCTGAGCCACTCCATCTGTTCACAGGAAGGAGTCTCCAGGAGTTGCTCTCCATCTCAGAGTCCACTGAAGGATCTGGAGCTGAGCACAGGAAGCAAGAAGCTCAGAGAAGAGCAAAGCCTAACTGGACATCCCCTCCCTCATTACAAGCATAGACCTTTGGTAATGTGGCCTGACAGACACAGTCATTCACTCAACAAGCAAATCTTCATGCCGAAAGGTCTGCAGAAGTGAACCTGGCCTGGATATTGTCTGCAGGAGAGGCATACGGGCTCAGCCCCGCTTCGTGCCACCCTCCTCCGTCTAGCCACGTGACCCTGGGCAAGTCTTTTATCCTCGCTGGCTTTAGCTCCTCTTAGGTACAGTGTGGGGCTAGTGAGATGGTCACGAAGTTCCCTAGGACCCAGGCAGCGCCCATCTCATTGCCAATGATCCTGTCCCCATGCTGAATCTGTGCCTTTCACAAGAACCTGCCCCTGGTGTGCTTTCCTGGTCCTGCAGCGACTGCCCATGGTGTCCTGCTGCTCAGGGGATAGCAGCCTCAGCAGGGGGCTGTGCCCAGGCGAGGCAGACAGCCAGTGGAAGTGAGGGCTGCCATCCACCTGCCCAGCACCCTTCCAAGATGGCCCCACAGCAGCTGCCATTGCCCTCTTCCCGGTGAATGGGCTGGCCTGTCCCAGGCCCCCGCCCATAAAAGCCCCTCTCCTGCTGTGAGACGGAACTAGAAGAGGCAGCCACCCATGTTTATTAAGCACCTGCTGTGTGCCACGAGGCATCCTGGATGCGCCTCCTCAGCCCTACATGAGAGGCGTCTGCATCCCGTTTCCGGGGGTGGGGGGAGACAGGTTCGGAGCACCCCACAACGTGCACACAGCACCCAGCTGGCTGGCGTCTCCCAGGCCACGGTCTGGACCCCACACAGACTTCACCTTCTACGGCTCAACCTCCTAGGGCCTCTGGTCCTTTTCTTCCAAGCAACAGAAAAGTCTGGGCCAAATGTCTCGTGGACGCCCTCAGCCATCAGGGTTCACACAAACTGCGTCTCTCAGCTTCCTGACTCTGCACCTCCAACTGTGTCTCTGGGTTTCTGAGCCCATGAGTCAAACACGCTGTGATGAGCGATAATAACCCCCACTTCACAGAGATGGTGATGTGTAGCCATCTCTCAGCTGAGAAAACAAGGCACAGAGAAGTTAAGGGCTTGCCCACCGGCACTAGCTGCTTAGGGGCAGAGTGGGGATTTGAAGCCAAGACATCCGGCTCCAGGCTCTGTGCTAAAATTTAGAGCGCATGGAGCCCAGAACTCTGGTGCTGGGATTTGGAAAACGCAGTATTACAGACACCGAAGAGACTGCAAGCTCTTTCATGGAACATCTTCGAGAACTCAGCCTTCAGCTCTCCAGGAAAAACATCGGTGCCCAGAGATCTCTGCGCACCCGTGCCCTTCGGAGAAGTGGCCCGGGATGCCTTGAGGGGGCGGTTTCCACCACGGGCACCTGGCGGTGGGCGCTCAAGCGGGACCGCGGCGGTGTCGGGGTCGGAGCCGCCGGCCCGCCTCCCCGGGCAGCGATAAGCAGCCAGACCAAGGGGTGAGGTGGGCGGTCCATCGCCTGGGCCTGGGGAGCAGCCGGGAGACCCGCAGCGCCGCAGCGCCCCCTGGCGGCGTCTGGCGGTGCGGCTCCGACCTTCCTGCGGTACCCGGGGAGCCCAGCGGGGAGCCCAGCGGGGAGCCCAGAGGGGAGCCCAGCGGGGAGCCCAGCGGGGCGCCAGGTGGCAGGGGAGCGGGGATCGGGCGCGGGGCGGCGGGAGGGAGCGACTCCGCACGGCCGGGCCCTGCCACCTGTGCGAAGGGCGGCCCTTCCAGGGGGCCCGGGCTTCCTACCCCTCCAGACCGGGCAGCAACAGGACGGGGAAGAGAGCGGCCACACCCCAGCCTGGGGTCAGGAACCTTCCGGCCGCGATTGGCCGGGAGGCAGAGCAGGGCTTCCTGCAGCGCCGGCGCCCTGACCTCTCAGGACGCGTCTTTGGTGGAACCTAGCGGGGACCCCCACCCCCCAGCATAACTGCATACTGCCCCGTAGGCCTGGGCACTGGGAGGGGGCTCAGCATCGATCTTGTCAAAGCAGAGCTGTGAGCTGATGGAAATGCCAGGGCTGGGGGTGCAGAGAAGGGCGGGGGACTTGCCTAAACACAGGGTTGGGTCCAGATGCCTTGGTTCCCTGGGCCCCTGATCCTCCATCCTGCCCGGTGACTTCTGCCCTTCCATCAAGTGTCTCACAAACTGATGGAGTGAATGGCAGGCTGGAGGGTGAGGAGGATGGCCGGGCTTGCCCCTCAACAAGTACAGACCTCAGGCAGCATTCTTCCCCGAAACCAGGCAGCGGGGCCCCCAGAAGGCAGCCTTCCCTGGATCTAACAAAGGGAGGTGGATGCTCCCTCCGCTGGAGCCTCAGCCTCTGTTTCCATGGCAACCTCTCTTCCAGGACAAAGCGAAGACTCAGAATTACCCACATCACATTAGCAGGCGGTATCAGAGGGAGGGCCCAGGCCTTAGGGTACAGAGGAGAAACTGAGGCCGAGAGAGGGGCAGCGCCATGCTCCAAGACCACCCCCACAGCCCCGAGTCGCCCCCATCGTAGCACTCATCACACCACTGGGTCGGTCTAGCAGGGACCCCAGACGGCAATCACACAACTAAATGTACGAAATATTATCAGTGCGTGTGCTTTAAAGGTAAATAAAAAAGGCTAAGAAGACAGGGAATGCTAGGCAGTGGATCGGGGGGTTATTGTACATGTGGGGTCAGGGAAGACCTCTGTGGGGAGGTGACAATTGAGGAAAGACCCGCACGAAGGGAGGACAGGAGTCTTAGGAGTACCTGGGAACCAAGCGTTCCAGTCAGAGGAAAGAGCAGTGCAAAGGCCGTGATGCACTAGGCAGAAGGAACAGCGAGGAGGTGCCGATGGACGTGGAAGGGAGCGAGGGACGTGAGGCCAGGTCGCAGGGTACGCAGGAGCCGGAACTAGGACAGTCTCAACAGGCTACAGTAAGGAACGGACATTTATCCTGGGTGTGATGGCAAGCCATGGGGCGGGGAGGGACTGAGAACAGGCCAGTTACTTAACACAACTGCTCAGGCAGTGAGGAGAAAGGGTTGTGCAGACGGGAGGGCTGTGGCTCAGGGGTGAGGCTGAAGCCACTGCCAGGACCCAGGTGAGAGATGCTGGCGGCTGGAGCCGGGCTGCCGACAGGACAGGAAGAGGAGCTGGCTGGCTTCTGAAGTGTTCTGCGGGTTAGGGGAGGCGGAGTGGCCGAGGAAGAGGTCGCGTTCTGGAATGTTCTGAGGGTCCAGCGGGCAGGGCTCACTGACGGTTTGCATGTGGGGACTGACAGGAGTCCAGCCACTCCAGATTTCTAACTGAGCAACTGGGTGACCTGAGACGCCACCGCCGTGCACCCCCTGATCCAACTCTGGCTCACCTGCCCCTTCCCCGCAACCCTGTCCACTGTGATTTCTGGAACTCAGTTTGCAGCCAGCAGGCCCCCTAACACCACCTCTCCCTTGACTCCTTGAACATCTGAGCCACGGCCAGTGCCTGAGGACCCCTGCTGAGGAGGCTCCCTCTTCAACCCCGATGCCTGGACGGATGGACGGGAAGGCGTTCAGCGAAGACCACGTGGATGGGCGAGGGGAGCTCCCCAAAAGAACATGGGGTTGGGGTGGCCGGTCCAACAAGTAGGGAAGAGCCCCCCAGACAGACACAAACAGCCGGTGTCCCCACGTTAACCAGTGTGGACGTACACTGTCCGAGGGGCCCAAGGGGTGGCTGCTAAGATTTATGCCCATTGACAGTTGAGGAAACTGAAGCCCTGACCAATGTCCTAGCCAGTGTCTCAGCTGGACCAGGCTGGGCTCAGCTCAGGCCCCCTCGCTCAGATGCTACCCCCCACCACGGGAGTTCCCATCCCGCATCAGTGACGGGGGACCTGTGTTCACTCTGGGCCCAATCTGAGGGCAGCCGGGATCTCAGAATGCCTCTGCCCCTCCTGCCACCTCCTGGCAAGCTCCCGGCCCGCAGGCCTGGCCAGGCCCCCTGCAGGGATGGCCCAGCGTCAGCCCAAGGGCGTCAGCCCGGTGACCAGCTCTCAGAGTGGGGGCAGCGAAGCATAAATCCTGACGTGGCTGACAGTGTCCCGGGGCAGGCGCAGAGACCCACTGTCCCCTTCCTGTCCCCGCCCTTCCTGGCGTGTTTCACAGGGTCAGAGTGGCTGGGGTAAGGAGGACAAGCACATAAACCTTGGCCCCAGCTGGGCCGGACCAGCCTTGAGCTTCCGACCTGATAAATGGACAGAGGAGAGGATAAGGTGTGGCCCAGCACTGACCTTTTAGGGCCGAGACTGAAAGAACCACAGAGGGCTGAGCCCATGGGGGACCCTCGGGGGGACCCCCCCAAGCAGCACGCGGCGGGTGTGCAGCTCCCAGACCCCAGCCTGGGACCCCGCCCAACGCTGCCGCCACCACCAGCCAGCCCTGCTCCTACTGCAGCTCTGGGCCCAGCCTAGGCAGTTGAACCAACTCTGATTACCACCTGAGTAGCTGGAGAGGACCCAGCCTTTCTCTGGAGCAGCTCATGGGTGGGTGCGGGGGTGTGCAAACATCTTTGTTTATTCATTCAATAAACATTTATTAGTGCCTACTTTATGCTGTGCCTGGTGCTAAGTGCTGGGGAAACAGAGATCATGTTTATCTGGGTAAATCTTGAGAAGGGCTGCCCCCAGGGCTGTGTGAAGGTGGTGCGGAGCACAGCGGGACGTACCAACTCTATGTGGGGTGGTCAGAGCAGATGTCTGCAGGATGAGTGAGTCTGCCAGGCACTCCCAGCACAGGGAACAGAATGCGCAGAGGCCTGGAGGTGTGAAGGTGCTCAAGGGAGCCAGGAAGGGCTAGTGCTGGGGTGGCTGGAGCACCGGTGATGGATTGGGAGTGATACCAGGCCGTGGAACTTGGACTTGAAGCTGGGAAGGATGAGGAGTCGGGATGGGAATTGCACAGGAGAGGGGCCAACGCTGAGACCCCCCTTCTATCTCGGCCTCAGGCATCTTCCTCTCCTGAAATGAAAGGCAAGGACACCGAGGTTCAGAAACACCAGGAATCCTGCCCCTCATCATCCATGGCTGCACTCCCTGTGTGGCCTGGGCAAAATACTCAACCTCTCTGGGCCTCAGTTTCTGCATCTGTAAAACGGGGGTGATCACGGGAGGGAGGATGAGTTTGGTGACACAAGAAGGCGACACGGAGCCCACGTGTCTCCCTCAGACGAGGCAGGGCAGACCCCCCCCCCACCAATACCACCTGCCACCCCTGGAAACACCTGAGCAAAATCCCCTGTGAGGGCCAGAATGACCAGGCTGAACACGGGGCTGTAGGTCAGGCCGCTGCCAGAACCCAAACACCAGAGACAGACCCCCTACACACACACACACACACACACATGCACGCACACACACGGCACCCCCCACATCAGATGCACTCCACTGGTTCCTCCACACTCAAGCTCACACAGACACAACCACTGACGCCCCATAGGCCCCCGATGCGAGGGAGAGTCTGTGCACACCTGCTGCCCCTTCTGCACCCAAGCGTGCAGATGCAGACGATAAATTATATGGTCAGCACCTTACAGGGGGCACTCGCTGGTGTCATCATTCCTCCTGGGAGGGGGTCGCAAACACTGTGTGTGTGCTTGTGCATGTCTGCGTGTGCATGCGTTTGTGTGTGCATACTTGTGTGCACGTGTGTGTGCCAGACGCACCTTTGACAGTCTGGAGGACACTGTAGGTTTTTAACTGCCAATTAGATTGAAATTATAGTTATCAAAATACTAAAAAGAAGTCTATACTACGGCACAACGTGGGCCTGCTTCCTAACACCATGCTTCCTAACGCGATCCAGCGGTAATTTCAAAGTACTGACGAGCCTCTGTGTTGAGACTCCTGAGATGTGATGGCAACACCTAACGCTACCGCGGTTTGTTGCCTGGGCTCATAATGAAAGGAAACGCTTCGTTTCCATTAGAGGTTAGTGACAAACAAAAGATGTCATATTTTGCGCATCTGTATTCACGGACCCCCTGATTTCTGCTCCGGGACAGGGCCAGCACTCTGCCCAGCCCAGCCCGCCCAGGCGAGCACAGCTTCTCCCCGGTCTGCGCCTGCGCGGCCGCCCGCAGTTCCGAGAGCTACCGCCAGGTGTCGCCGCGGACCCCACCCACCACCACCACCACCACCTTGGCGCCCAGAGGAGCCCGCGCAAACCCAGACCTCGCCTCCAGCCTAGCCCACCTCCTGCGACTCATCTCTGCCCTCGAAACCCCTCTGCACCTCGAACTTCCGCTGTTCCCCCAGAGCCTCACACCTCCATGCCCCTCTTCGTGCTGGTTCCTCTGCCTGTAATGCCTGCCCTGCTACTCCACCTGAGCCGTGAAAGCCCACTGGAGACAACACTTCCTCCAGGGAGCCTTCCCGGATGCCAGTGTAATAGCTCCTCTGAGTGTCCACAGCCCCCGTGGCTTCCTCATCATTGCAGTGACTGTCCAAATGGTTGTACCTGTTTCTGTCCAAACCCCACCAGACTGTGAGTTTCCAGAGGCTGGTTAGGGCAATTCAGTGATTTTTTCTTTTTCTGAGCAGTTTTAGGTTCACAGCAAAATTGTGTGGGAGGTGCAGAGTTCCCACACACCCCCTACTTGCACACATGTACAGTCCGCCTAACCGTCGGCAACCCCCGTCACAGTGCCGCATTTGTTACAACTGACGAGCCCTGCTGCACTGCTAGTAACAAAAGTCCATCATCTATATGAGGGTTCACTCCTGGTGGTTCACATCCTATGGGTTCAGAAAACATAATGACATCTGTCCACCATTGTAATACCATAAAGAATAGTCTCACTCCCTTAAACGGCCTCTGGTCTCCACCTCTTCATCCCTCCCTCCCCCCAAACTCCTGGCAACTACTCATCTTTTTACTGTCTCCGTAGTTCTGGCTTTTCTAGAATGTCATAAAAGTTGGAATCGCACAGTTTTCAGCGTTTTCAGATTGGCTTCTTTCACTTAGTAATAGACATTTATGGTTCCTCCTGTATTTTCATGACTTGTTAGCTCATTTCTTCTTAGTGCTGAATAATATCCCATTGTCTGGAGGTACCACAGTTTATTTATCCATTCACCTACTGAAGGACATCTTGGTTGCTTCCTAGTTTGGGCGAATGTGAATAAAGCTGCCATAAACATCCATGTTCTCGCTTTTGGGTGCACATAAGTTTTCAGCTCATTTGGGTAAATAACAACGATGGCAACTGCTGAATTGTATGTTAAAGAGTATTTTTAATTTTGTAAGAAACGCCAAGTATCTTCCAGAGTAGCTGTACGGTTTTGTGTTCTCAGCAGCAGTGAATGAGAGGGCCTGCTGATGCACATCTCACCAGAATTTGGTGTTGTCAGCATTCAAGATTTTGGCCATTCTAATAGGTGTGCGGTGATACTTCCTTGTTTTAATCTATAGTTCCCTAATGACATATGATGTGGAGCATCTTTGCACCTGCTTGTTTGCCATCTGTAGATCTTCTCTGGTGAAGTGTGTGTTCAGATCTTTCCCCCATTTTAAAATTAGGTTATTCATTTTCTTATTGTTGAATTTTGAGTTCTTTGTGTTTCTCAGATAACTGCCCTTTGTCATCTGTGTCTTTTGCAAGTGTTTTGTCCCTTGTCCTCCCATTCCCTTGAGCCATGAGCTTTTGCAGTCAGGCAGATCTGGGTTTGACCTTGGGCAAGTCACATGCTCTCTCTGAGCCTCAGTTTCCACTTCTGTAGAATGGGAACAGAAGCCCTCCCTCACAGGTCACAGCAGGATGAAAAGCAATCTTAGCGATGCGGAGCCCCAAGCACAGCGGCTGAACCCCTGTGGTGTCTCCCGGTAGATGCTGGTGGAGCCCAGGCATGTCAGTTCTCTGGGTGGCACCATTTACCCCCAGTTCCACCATTAAAGCACCTGGCCGTCAATGGTGGTCCCATCCACAGCAGGGCAGGCCAGGCCAGGTCAGTAAATTCACTTGCCAGGAAGATTCTTATGGGTGGGAATTCTTGGTCCTGTGAGACCTCAGCACCGGGGCCACGGACACACCTGCTGTTCAAGGGGGGGGTGATCATGCTGTCAGAGTCAGGGCGCCACTCAGGCCCATGTCCCCTCGAGGACCACTCCTCGCTCCGCATCTGGTGCCCTCCCCATCTGGCCTCCCCCAGACCTCCAGCCTCTGCTCCCACTACAGCCTTCCCTCCAGCCACACTGGGCCATGGTCAGGGTCTCTCGTGCGCCGCCACGAGGTACCACGGCCCTCCCTGCCACCAGAAACACCTTCCCCCATCCCACCTGTCTAAATCCATCCCTCTCCATCGGTCATTGGTAGAGCTCCTGGGCTGGGCTGCAGCCACGAGGGGGCACCGTTGCCCGGCTCATGTGCCTGGAACGTCCAGCCTGTTGGAAAGAACCTCCTCCACCCCACTGGCTTGCAGAAAAGCAGGAGGGGACAACGCCTGCCTCACAAAATCATGGAACATGGACAAGACAGACACTCCAGGGCCCTATCCCATGTCCAGCGGACCTTCTGGGCCCAACTTGCACACCTCCCGTGACGGGACGCTCACCATCTCCAGCCAGGCTGTCACCGCTTTGCCATACGTACGGTCTGTTTCGCAGGGGCCATGAGGTTCTAAGGGGCCACGGGGGCTACCGAATCGACACATTTTAAAAGAATAGCTTTACCTTGGGAAACCACAGGAAGGAAGAGGCCTGGGGTTTCCAGAAAAGCTGAAAACCTACAAGTTTGGGTGAAAATTCTCCATGTTTACATGTTGGCTCAAAACTCTTCTGAACACTGTGCCAGCCATGCAATGGAGCCCGCGGGCCCTCAGCTCGCCGGGAGGGGCCCTGATGTTGGGGGAGCTCAGTGACTCGGATGAAGCAGGTCTGGGCACCCACGTACAATGCTCAGAACCACCACTACCCCCCCCCCTCCCTGCACACAGGCCAACGGCCCTGCGCCCTCCTCCACTTGGCACGTGTCAGCAAGTGAGACCACCCATGGGACACAGAGCACAGGAGGCTGACTGGTGCTGCCTTTCTGGAGGGCAGCCTGGGAGGCATCACAGGGTCTACCATAGGGGGGCACCCCAAGGAGGGCTCTGCAGCAACAGACCAGACCCACAGTGACAACGATACAAGTTTAAAGCGGTGCAAATCAATTAAGAGACTGAATGACACCTAAAACAAGACCATTACAGAACGAAAAATACTACCAAAAAAAAAAATAAGCCCCCTACAGGGCTTGCCCTCATGCCTACCATCTACCCTCCAGACTGCAGCCAGAGGGATGTTTGTAAACGGCAAAGGTGGCCCCCAGTGCTTCAACAGACCCCCACTGCCCTGAGAATTAATTAGGGTCACATCTGCGGTCTGCTGTGATTCCGGCCACCCACCCCCCACCCTCCAACCACGCCCCTCACTCCCCAAGTCTCCAGCACACCAGCCTTCTTCCCCAGCTCAGAAGCTTTGCACATGCCATTCCCTTTGCCCGGCACACCCTTCCTCACTTGTTACTGCATTCTGTTGGACTTTGCCTGTTGCATTTGACAGAAAACAATCAAGCTAGCTTACACGGAAGAGAAGGTAAAGGCAGAAAATTCAAAGGTCGGGTGGCCTCAGGCCTGGTAGGTTTCAGAGCTCAGGCTCTGCGGTCGGTCGCGCTGCCACCTCGGGGGCTCCACCCAGACTTCAGTCTCAGCTTTCACCTGCTGCCACGTGGAGGTGGCCTCCAGCCCGACAGCCCCTTAGGTTCAAGGGCAGGGGTCAAGAAAACCACCTCCATCTCAGTACCCCCGCAAAGACCTCGGGTACATCCGGGGCCCATCCTGGAACCAATCGGTGTCGGGAAACACGGGGGTCATCGGCTCAGGCCCGTCACATATGAACTCCACTGTGCAGGAGGGAAAATTCCCAAACAGACTGAATCTGTTATCAGCCTGGCAGCCAGTAGAGGAGGCGAGGGCAGCTCCTGCGGGGGCACCTGCTGCCTGGTGGTGGTGAGGGAAGGTGGCTAACAGCAGCGCTGGCTCTTACTGAAAGGGCCGGTCTCCTCTGCACCTCCAGAGGGTCTCCTCCATCTTGAGGACCCCAGGTTTCCACACCAGCCCTTAACGTCCCACGGCAGACCTTGGCCGAGCAGTCAAACGCCCCTGGATCTCTGTGACTCTCACACGCAGGTCTTCAGCCTGCCACACGGCTCGGTCTGCCCTTCCACTGCAGGAGCCAGGCGCCTCTTTGGGAGCTGCCACCGAGGGCCCCTGCCTCTCACCCTTAGCCAATACCTGCCTGTTAACGGCTCCAACTTTCTCACTGTCCCTCTGCAGGGCAATACAGCTTAGCGGCAACCAGCCAATTCTGCCGTTGTATTTTTCAAATGCTTGCACCGTTGCATCTGTTGCAGCATCCCCTCCACCAGGACATGCCCCCGGGTCACCACTGGTAAAAGCATTAGCAATTGTACTGCTCCCTTGTGTCGGGGAATAGGTGTGCCCCAACTACCAACCAGCTCCAATAAAAACTCTGGACACCAAAGGCTCAGAGGAGCTTCCCTGCTGGGCAATGCTCATACATGAAGGCTGGGAGGAGGTTATGCCACCTGGGACTCCATGGGGAGGGCATAACCAGAAACTGTGTTAGGACGCCTCCTGGACCCTTACAGATACTAAGAGTGTGGGCACGAGAGACAGTGTGCCAGCTGGGACCACCAAATCACATTTCTTCAAACCAAGGATCACACGTTACACCCTACAGTGTCAACAGCAGGCAGAGACCTCCTCCTTGGAATGACGTCTAGGCAGAGAGTTAGAACGGCATCTGAGACCCCAGTCGTCTGACATGGGGCGGGGAAGATAAAGACGCGAAGGGCTGGCTTTCAAGCCTTCCTGAGTATACGTTCACCCTCAACACCAGGGAGCCAAGGCAGGTCCCCACTAGAAAGATTCCTCTGCTTTTTAGGTGATCTGGGACGGGGGTGGGGGTAGAATTCTGTTGTGACCGCACAATTCTTCACACAGGGGCAGGATGCTGGCATGACACCATCTCAACTTTCTTTTTTTGTATCTGATGCAGCTGTTCCGGGAGCAAGGCTGCAACTGTGTATGCAGGAAGCAGGGCCGATTCCTAAGCAAGAAACCATAACTAGAGTTTTAAACCTTGGTGTCAGAATTCCTAAGGGCCTGATGGGGTGGACGATGCCTTCACCGCATCTGGCAAACTCAGGGTTGCAGCTGTGTGCCGCCCGCTGGTTGAGATGGCCCCCTGGTTAACTCTACCTATAGGAACGGAGTGTGCCGGGGCACGGGGGGGGGGGAGGGGCCCGCTGGACGGGCATTGCTGCCTTTCATCTAGACCAGCACGATGGCCAAACCTAAAGTCCATTCCCAACGTGGAAGAACTGGGGTACAAATGGAGAGAATCGGAATCACAGCTGAGGGGAAAGGATGAATGGGTTACGCAACAACTACGTTTGTCCAGGACATTAATATCTCATGAGGCTTAGAGAAACAGGCAACACCATCTCTCAGCTCCATTATACCAGACGGCTGAAAGGGTGAAGCCGAGCTCACTCCGGCCTTTGGAACCTGACAAAGTGAAATGGACGCTGCAAACCTGAATAGCCTTGTCCTGGAAGACATGTAGTCACATGAGAGACGATTCGCTGGATGAACCGCTAATGACTGGAAGGCACTCCAGTCTCATTTTGCAGGTTACTCCTACCTCCCGTGATATGTCCCCATAGCCCTGGCACCACTGGTGGAGCTATAACACCGACAATGGCCAAATACACTGGGACACAGAGCTGCAGCCTCCGCAGGATGGCACACCAATGGAAAACGGCTGGCCCGAGAGAGAACTGGATTCAGGTAACCATTAGCTCATTTCTATGCTAAACAGTCTCACGCACGTTCGTCATTAGGTGCGAAGAGCGGTCGGTCAGGAGGTGACAAAAGTAACACTAAACGTAGATGTCCAGCTTCTGGACAGCGTCCAAAGTGACAAGCCAGGTGCGGCCCACGTGTGGAGAAGGAGAGGAGGGAAGAGGGAAACGCAGGCGGAGGAGAAGAAGTAGGATCCGAAGCGAGCACGCTCCCACTGCCATCCTTTCAGCAACCCAAGGTGAGGCCCGAGGCGGGGGCCCAAGACACGCAGGCACCGCTGGCACACGCAAACACTGCACAAACGGAAGCGGGTTTTCTGTTTTCACTTTTTTACTTCATAACCCTTTTGTACTATTTGAATATATATATATTTGCAATATACATGTACTACTTTTATAATTAAACAAAAACACTTAAAAACGATTTTTTAAAAAAAGTGAAGAGCTAATCACAGTGGAACATGAAACAGAATATCATCACTGGGGACAGGTCACCCAGGTGAGTCCAAAATCTCCAACGTGGTCGCTGATTCCAGTCTTGGTCATGTCCAGCCTCGGATCCTCCGTCCCCATCCACGGGGCACCAGCAGTGGCCTGCGCAAAGCTCCCTCCAGGGGCACAGGAGAGGCCGAAACGCCAGGAACAGGTCAGCAAAATTAAGTTAATTTACAGGGTCAGAGTAAACTGGCCACAGCGCCCGCCCCCCACGCGGCCGGCAGGGAGCACGGAAAGAGGCGTGCGGCCGGGGCACCGGACCAGGGAGGACCGGGGGCTCCACGCGCTCGTCCGCGGCCACGCCTCACAGGGCAAAGGTGGTGAAGAAGATGTGCATCTTGGCCAGGAAGGTGGTGACGGAGCCCTGCCGCCATAGCTTCATCTCCACGTCCAGGGCGAAGTCCCGCGGCTCGCGCACGGACCGCTGCAGGAAGACGACGCCCGTGTAGGCGTTGAGGCGGCGCGTGCCGAAGTAGCCCTCCTCGTTGCCCTTGGTGATGGTCAGCGCGATGGTGTCGCCGGCGAAGGCGGGCACCGGGCTGATGCGGAAGATGTGCGCCGGCACCAGCAGCCCGGTCTGGAAGTTGAGCCGGTAGTACGTGATGCGCGCCGGCGCGTTCTGGCACTCCATGAAGTCGTGGCACAGCGCGCGCTCGCACTTCCTGCGGGGCGCACGGCGGGCGCGTCAGCGGCGGGCTCGCTCCCACCCCTACACTCACCCAGCCCGACCGGGCGCAGGCCTGGGCGCCGGCCCCCAGCCCAGCTCCGCCCTCGGCAGCCTCGCAGCCTCTGCCGGGTCACCTGACCTCCCTGGACCTCAGCTTCCTCGTCCGTAGGACGGGTTAATGGCCTTGCGGTTTCACTGGTGGGAAGGGGTGAGGTTATAAACATGCGGGCTCTCAGCACAGCGCCAGGTAGCTTGTCATTCTTACCTCCCTGCCTGCATTCTTTCCCTCGCACACTGCCTATGTGCATGGATTCCCTGGCCACGGTGTTTTTACTGTTGTAATCTTTTCTCAGATTCCCTTTTCTTCCATGATTGACTCTCCTTCGGAGCCATTTCCTCTTCTGACTTGGGATGGCCTGCCCTTTCCCCTCTCCGAGGGTCAGAGAGCTCTGAGTCACACCTGCTCCAGAGGACGCCGGGAACTCGGCCACGCTACAGGACCATGATGACAGAACCTGCACCAAACCCCACGGGGCCCAAGGCTTCGATTTCTAAGCTCAGCAACAATCTGGTCTCTTCTGGGTGCAATGAGACACTGTCACCTCCATCACCAAATCCCTGTCTCAAAGCTCAGTGCTTCCAAAATGGCTACCAGGGCTCAGCAGGTCTAGTGGATGTTCTGAGCAGAGTTCCCCAACTGGGGGACCACAGTGCCCAGCCACGCAGGGTTGGGATATGACGTCACCAACACATGGCACTAATGCAGCACCAGGCCATGCCATACACTCTGTAAACTCATGACGTGTTTTCACTCATGCCGTGCTGACACCCACCCTGGGGCTGGCGCTACCATCACCCATGTGGCAGGCGGAGCAGCTGAGACCCAGGGAAGGGAGGTCACCTGCCCAGGGTCACCCAGACACAGTCACCCAAGCGTCCCAACACACCTGCACGTAGACACTCCCCAGCACTGTGTGTATTAGCAAGCATGTCACAGGGTCAGCAGGACAGCCGGCAAGTAAATCACGAGCGCATACATGCTAAGAAGTGCCACCCCAGGCGGGCTGCACGCACAGATGCAAAAGACGGCGACCAAGCAGAGAAAGCAAGCTTCGAACAACCGAGCACATCCACATGACAGCACCGCGCAGAGAAAAGAAGATGGACGCTCCAGCAAGTACTCTATGGAAATGTATGTTTAGTAAGGAAAGGACAGGAAATACGGCGAAACACCAAGAGGCATCACTAGGGAGTGTGGTCACCAGCCTGCGAGATGGCCCCGGTGTGTCCCCTCCTGTCACTTACACTTTGAATGTTGCCTCCCAGGGTACCCCATGCAGTGCTGGACTGTGTGGCCAGGGGCAGAAGTGATATGTCACTTTTAGGATTAGGTTAGGTTACAAAGGACCTTCACTTGCCTTCTTCATGACCCGTGCTGGGAGAGCTCCGGCCCCATGGAGAGGCCACATGGTGAGGCGCTGAGGCCTCCTGCCCAGAGCCATGAGTGGGCAGCGGGATCCTGCAGCCCCAGTCAAGCCTTCAGAGGACCCAGCCCTACGCGACCCTTAGCCAGGACCACCCAGCTAAGCGGCTCCTTGGCTCGTGACCCTCCAAAACTGTGTGAGATGATAACTACTTGTCATGTTAAGATGCGAAGTGCTGGAAAGAACTCGTTACACGGCAAAAGATAACGTGTGTGTGTGTGTGTTTGAAAGAGAAGATTTTTTTGTGAGTTTTCCTCCTTTCATGCTCTATGCTCCAAGCTTTCTGCAAGGTGCTCTCTTGTACCATTTATAGTCATCAGACCACAGACCTGGCAGTGGGGCCTGTGAAGAGCAGGAGGTGGTGAAGGCACGCGCCTGTCACCTGGCCTCCGCCCTGGGCAGTGTGGATTGGCCGAGGCCGGGTGGGGGCACTCACGTTTCGGAGACCCGGACGTAGTTTGGGGGACACTCGAAACGCAGGCAGCGGAAGCCACCCTGGATGTTATGGCAGGTCTCAGCCTCAGAGCAGTTGTGGGTGCCCAGTGCACACTCGTCCAGGTCTGGGGGGAGCAGAGGAGGGCGATGGGAGGGATGCCCAGAGCTGGAGACCCTCGTCCAAGCCACCCCAGCCCGCCGCAGGGGCCTGGGTCTCAGAGCAGCTCGGCCTGTGGGCGCACAGCTCACATGCCACCCGAGCGTCACATACTCCCGTCTCTTCCACTCTGTACAGTAGTCAAGGGCCTGGGAGCCTCTGTGCTGCCAGCACAGGCCATTCCCCAGCCCCCGCGCCAGGAAGGCCAGGGAGGAGGGGTCAGGGGAGATGTCCTGAACGCGAACAGGTTTCCGGCCTGAAGCGCCTTCAAGAGCCAGAATCACGGTGGCGTCTGAGCCGTCCAAGAAGCCCGTGCTGTGCTCCCACCATCAAGCAGAACAGGGCCTCAGGCTCAAAAGTGAAATCACGCTCTAGGCACATAAAGTCATCATTCCCGCACAGCTGTTTACGGCAGGTAAGATCCTCACCTTTTACAGAGTCCAGATTGGTTTTTTTTTTGTTTTTTTTTTTGCGCTACGCGGGCCTCTCACTGTTGTGGCCTCTTCCGTTGCGGAGCACAGGCTCCGGACGCGCAGGCCCAGAGGCCGTGGCTCACGGGCCCAGCCGCTCCGCGGCACGTGGGATCTTCCTGGACCGGGGCACGAACCCGTGTCCCCTGCATCGGCAGGCGGACTCTCAACCACTGCGCCACCAGGGAAGCCCCAGACAGATTATTTTTTAAATTAAAAAGCAGACAGCTCTGCAGCCACGAAGGCTTGGCCAGCTCCTGGGACCCCTGAGGCTTCTCTTGAATAGGCTAGGTAGGTCTCCTGTCCTTAGAACCATCCCACAGGACCCCCATCCCGCTCACAGGGCAGGGCCCAGAGCAGAGTCCAAGCCTCTAAGCTGGGTCAAGCAGCAGAAAGATTGCCACCTGCCTCATCCCAGGCGTAGACCTCGGTGAACACGGCCACCAGTGGCATCGGCCATTCTCTGCCTGTGCACTCGGTGTCAGAGCTCTGGGAGCACAGCCAGCTGCGTGAGGCTTCTGGGCCTGCCTGGAGGCTGCCTGAGGCCCCGGTGGGGCGGACCCCGCACTCACCCTTGCAGGACCTCCCGTTGGCCGTCACGGTGTAGCCGCGCTCTGGGCACACGCACTGGTAGCTTCCTGGCACGTTGATGCAGCGGAAGGTACAGAGGATGCCGGCGCCCTGAGCGCACTCGTCGATGTCTGCCAGAGAGAGTTTCAGCCCCTCGTGAACCCTGGGTCATCCTGCCACAGCAGCGGAGCCTAGGGGCCCATTTTACAGATGAGGACGACAGGGCTGAGAGAGGAAGAGAGCTGCCTGAGGCCACAGAGCTCACAGGACCCGCATTCCAGGGCTTGCCTCCCGGGGCCGCCCCATACTTGTTACTGCCAGCTGAGGGCCAATCAGGTACCAGACAGGGTGTGGACAAGGTACAGCTGACCCCTGAACAACACAGGTTTGAACTGCACAGGTCCACTTACACGAGGACTTTTTTCAATAAATACTACAGTAGCTCGCAATCTGTCCTTGGTTCAACCACAGGTGCGGAACCGCAGATACAGAGGGCCGACTGTAAAGTTATATGTGGATTTTTGACTATCGGGGAGGGGAGGCCCTAAACCCTGTGTCATTCAAGCATCAACTGTAATTAACTTAATCCTTCGTCCCACTGACGTCAGATGTGGGAAGCACTTGTCCAAGGTGGCACAGCCAGGAAACGCCCGGCTGGGACTCAAACTCTGATACGACGCTAAGGCCTCCGTGTGCCCTGTGTCCCCGGCCCGGTGGGGACTCGAGGAGCCTCGCACACGGGAAGTGGTGTCTCTCAGGAAGGGGGCCCTGGGCAGAGGAGAGGTACCTGTGCAGGTATGCCCGTCCTCGGCCAGCTGGTAGCCTTGGCGGCAGTAGCACTGGTAGGAGCCGTAGATGTTGGCGCACTCCTGGCTGCAGCGCTGGGCCTCACACTCATTCACGTCTGCAGACAGACCAACCGGAGGTCACTGAGGTGTCCTTCCAGCCCAGAGGGCCAAGGTCCAGCTCACCTGGAGCCTTATCTTGAGAGACCATCAGTTCCAGCCTCCCCTTCGGGCCGATGGGGAACCAGAGGCCCAGAAAAAGGCAAGGAGCCTGCCTGAGACATGCAGTGAGGCAGGGGCAGCAATGTATTACAGCTTGCTGGTGCAGTCCCGGCCTACTGCCTGGAGGAAGCAGCCACAGGTGGGGCTCAGATCCCCGCACGGGGAGCTAGATGCTGCCCTACTGAGGGTCCATAGCACTGGGTAGAGATGGCTCCGGGAGACGTCACCCAGGTGCTAACGAGGACCTGCCCTTGACCCCCAGGGCCGGCCCTGCATGGGGGTGGGGGAGGGGTGAGAGCCGGCCTGCGAGGCAGCGGGTGAGCTGTCTGAGTGCAGGACGGGTGAGATGGGGCATCTGCTGGACTCTGAGTTCCTTGTGGGCAGGGACTTGTCTCTCATTCATCCAACCAAGACCTGCCGGGCTCCGACAAGCGCCAGGCCTGTGCTGAGCGTGGGGACAGGGCCACGAGCAAGACGGACAACCACCCCCCGTCATAGAGCTGATGTTCACGTGTGTGCTGGGGAAGAAGCGGGGGGATTAAAGGGGCGGAATACCTAGTACGGCAGAAGGTGGCGCGTGCTATGGGAAGAGAGCAGAGAAGGGGCAGGGGTGCGTCGGGGAGGGCTGCAGTGTTAGAGTCGTGCGGGCACGTGGGGAAGCGTTCCAGGCAGAAGGCACGGTGAGAGCACGGGCCCCGAGGTGAGGGTGCAACCTGTGCACGCACAGAAGAGCGAGGAGGCCGGTGTGGTCAGAGCAGAGTGCGGGGGACGGGGTCAGCTCACACATGGCCTCGAGGCCACTGTCTGACGCATGATCCTCGGGACCTCACAACATACACGGCTTTCACACAAAATGATGGAAGCCGTGAGTGAATGAATGAGTGGCTTCTCTCCTCTACCAGGCTCTGAGCTCCCGGGGGCCAGGGCCCACGCTGGTTCCATCTCTGAGTCTCTACCGTCCAGCCACAGATGGAGCTGGAGAGAAGTGGCCTGAAGTAGGGGTGGCGGGGGGGAAGGCAGAAGGGCCAAGGAGTGAACGAATGAACTACAACTAGGGTGGGATGATGCTCCATCCCCACGGCTGTCTGCACCCAGCCTGGCCGGGGGGAGGGCTCACAGGTGGCTGTAACCCCCGTGCGTGAAAGGGAGCGACAGGGTCTGTTTTGGGAGCCCATCCAAGTGCCGTCTGACACAGCCAGGCCTGGGGTCGCTCCCCTATCCCTGGGCTGGTCCCGTCCCACAAGAGGCCAGCTCTTTGGCCAGGCCAGGCAATCAGAGAGAGGTGCATGGCCTTCCCAGGGGTCTCAGCAGACTCACCTCCCCAGGAGGGAAATGAGGAAAGCACCTCCAGGGGAGGTGCTGGGAAAGACGGCGCCAGCAAATGGGGCCAGAGACCCCACATCCCCTTTACTCACGGGACCCCCTCCCCACTTCACTGAGCAGCCTGGGATCCCTGCACCCCTCCATACCAACCCCACCAGACCTGGCCCAACCACACCATGAACACAGGTGGGAACAGCGTGACGGTCCCTCACGCGTCCCCTCCGTCAGCCCCAGGCGCATCCCACATGGGTGAGTTCACGTGCTTGGTTTAACACACAGTTTAAGTTTAGATCCACCAGCGACGTGCACAAACCAGCAGGCTTCGCATACATATCTAGATTTCTGGGATCTGGAAAACCAAGATGGGGTGACTCTGGAGGGCACTACCAGGTGCTGTGTGGCCGCCGGGCCGTCCGCGTGGCCACAGGCCTACCTCTCGTCTCACTCACTCTGCCCCCCGCCTGAAGCCCAGGGCACCGCGGTCATGACCAGGGTCAGCACCTACCACGGGGCAGAGGCTGGGCCGTCCCCCCTGCCTGCCGGGAGCTCCCGCCCAGGGGTGCACACAACACACACACCCGGCCCTTGGGTCTGAGATGGCAGTGGGGGGCCCTGGCAGGAACCAGCGTGCAGCTGGGGCCCTGCACGGGGGGGCCGCGGGTCAGAGGCCGGCTCGGCCGTACCTTCGCAACGCTTGCCGTCGGCCGCCAGCCGGAAGCCGGGGGCGCAGGAGCAGTGGTAGGACCCGAGCGTGTTCTCGCACGCGTGCTGGCACAGGCGGCTGGGCGAGCTCCAGCACTCGTTCACATCTGCGGGGCGGGCGGCAGGTGCAGGGCCTCAGGGAGGGCGGAGGGGGCCTGGACACCAGCCGCCTCCGGCCCCGGGGCGGAGAGGGACCCAGGAGCCCAGAAGGAACGCGGGGGAAGAGGGAGCAGGGGAAGACGGCAGAGGAGGTGTTGGACAGGGACCAGAGGCAGACGTGGAGAGACAGACGGCACAGCAAAGGGCAAGAAAAGAGCAGAGCCGCAGCTGGACAGGACGGCAGGAAGTCTGTCCGGCCCAGAGAGGGCCGGTCATGTGGTCAGGGCAAGGCTGGCCGGGGGGAGGGCCTGGGGCAGGCAGGCACCTCTCAGGGCAGCCGGACGGGGTCCCGGCCACCAGTCCCACCTACCGACGCAGGCACGGCCGAAGGCGTCCCGCTGGAAGCCAGGCTTGCAGTCACAGCGGTAGGAGCCGGGGAGGTTGTGGCACACCTGCCCCTCGCCGCAGCGGTGCACGCCCGCCTCACACTCGTTCACGTCTGCAGGGGGAGGCGAGCAGGGCACCCTGAGGCCTGGACTCTCCCCCTGCACCAGCCGCCCCGGCCCAGGGCACCCGGGAAGCCAGAGGCTAGGGGGAGGCGGGCCTTACCCACACACTTGGTCCCGTCCTGGCTGGCGTGGTAGCCACGCCCGCAGATCACTGGGTTCCTCTGGCACGTGTAGGAGCCCACCGTGTTGATGCAGCTGAAGCCTGGCCGACATGGCTCGGAGAGTGACGTGCACTCATTGATGTCTGTGGAGGGGGGTGCGGGTGACAGGGAGCCTGCTGTAGCCCCTCCTGGAGCCCCAGCATCTGAGTCCAGGGCTGCACTGGGAGGCGGCCAGTCCCGGGCCCCAGACCAGTCCAGGTCGGGCTGGCAGGTCAGACTATCCAGTCCCTGAGTCCCAGGACCTGTGGGCTTTCCCTCCCAGAACCCAAGCGCTGTTGGGTAGGTTAAAAAAACGTGATACACCTTCATCCAGTCCAATCCCACAGATGGGTAAACTGAGGCCACAAGAGAAGTAACTCAGCCGCGAGCAGACAGTTCAGGATAATAAGGGCTTCCATTCTGCAAGTGCCTCGCGGGGCCCAGGCACTGACACATCCATTCACAGGGGGACACTGAGGCCGGGAGGGGGAAAGTGCAGCAAGCCAGGCCTCCCTCTTCTGTAAAGCCCTCAGAGCCTATCCCCCCAACGACCTCTCCTAAAGACCCCCAGGGCCAGGCAGACGCAGCCCCTCCAAGCCTCACTCACCCACGCAGTTGCCCTCGGGGTCCTGCAGGAAGCCCTCCATGCAGCGCTGCCGCGCCTGGCAGTAGAAGGAGCCCTTGGTGTTATGGCACACGGAGCCCGCCTGGCAGTTGTGTGTGCCCAGCTCACACTCGTCCACGTCTGCCACACAGACCAGGCCGGGGGTCAGGGGCTGGCGGGCTGGCAGGCCCCTGCCCGCACATCCCCACAGTGACCTTGACGGTTACAAAGGTCTTCTGCGTCACAGGGAGCTGCCGTGGTCCATGCCAGCAGTAAAAACAGCGTCACCCCTCACGGAACGCTGCCGTGCTACCAGGCGTTGTCCCAAGGGCCCTGAGACGTACTTATTTACTCAGTGCTTACATGTACCCAGGAGCAGGCTATGACAAGCCCCCTCCTTCACAGGGGAAACTGAGGCACGGGCAGGGTTCCATAGCTGGGGCACTGCTTCTGGGCAGCCAGGCTTGGAGCTCCCAACGATGGAACTGCCAGACCTGGATGGCACCACTGTCCCCACCTGCGGTGTGGCACCAGCAGGTCACAGGTGCCCCTCCCCGCTGTGCAGCACCCAGTTTACAAAGTGCAGGCCCTATGCTTCCCCTGTGCTTCCCACACAGCAGGCATGTCGGGCTCTTTCCAGACGAGGAAACCGAGGCACGGAGCAGAAAGGGGACACAGAGGGCTAGTGACACAGCCGAGACGGCCTCGGCCTCCTGACGGCCTGATCAACCTTGTGGGTCTGTCGTGTGTTGCTCATCCATCCACCCCCTCCAGTTTCCAAGGTTTCCACCACTTTCCCAAAGGAGCCCAGCCTCTAGGCAACCCTGTGCTGGGTTCTAGAACCCCCTCCAAGGACCCCCGGGAGGCTGAGAACACAGCCCCTGCCCAGCCACTCTGGTCTAAGAAGGAGGCCCTGGGATGAGAGGGGCGGGGGTGCTGGGGCGTCCAGGGAGACGGCCCCCCTCCCCACGTGTCAGGGTTCTCTAAAGGGGGCTCACCGTGGATCTGTGTGAGCCCTGTGGGCATGTGTGGGTGTGCACAGGTGTGCGCCGAGGGGCCTGGGCTCATCTCCTGCCAGCTCACCCCACCCCTGCTCCACGCCCAGCTCAGGGCCTGGCATGGAGTGCGTCGAGCACCTGCCTGAGCGCCCGCCGACCTCAGAGTCGCTTCCCACCGCCATTTTCCGGGCTTGCAACAATGGAGCACTGCTCTGGGTCTCACCTCCTGGGTGACTTTCTTCTAGACGTTTTGAGTTAAAATAAAACGCTTCCCGTCACGGGTGAAACAAACTCCCAACCGCTTGCCTATCTGGGCCTGCCAACCCCGCAGCCTCCTTCCACCAGCAGCGTGCTCTCACCCGAGACGCCCTTTCTGCCCTTTGTGCCAAGACTCCTCCCCTCCCTAAGGGCATGGCACCTGCTGTTCCCTCTGCCTGGAACACCCTTCCCAGGGGCCTCTCATCCTGCAGGTCTGCGCCCAGGCATCACCGCCACAAGGGGCCGGCCTCTTTGGACCCCACCTAAAGCAACACCCAGCCCCGCGTGCCTGTGGGCCCGCCGGTCCCCCCATCAGGAGGCCAGAGCCAAGAACACACCCCAACCGGTACCCCTGCCACCCAGAACCCTGCCAGGCCCACAAACGACACTGGGGAAGCATCTGCTGAAACGGTTCAATGGAACCTCTCTCTCTTCTGAGGCGGCTAGAATTTTCTGGTAAAAAGGACAGAAGTGACCCTTCTGTGGAAACTGAGGCATAGGGAGGGGAATAACTGACCCAGACACACTTACTTCGGGGGCCACCCCCACGCCCCAGCCTCTGCCCCTAAACCGTCACAGGAAACCCCAGGGCTGGGAGCTTGCCAGAAGGGAGAAGGCTCTGGGCGGGCCAGGTGGGCTGCAGGCGGGC
>NW_020175040.1:613804-621999 GCF_003031525.2 Neophocaena asiaeorientalis asiaeorientalis
GCACTCGCCATCCTTGAGCGTGTAGCCGGACTCACAGGTGAGAGCCTTGTAGCAGCGGAAGGAGCCCACCGTGTTCATGCAATGCTCGCCCCGGCTGCACGTGTGCAGGTCCGTCACGCACTCATTGATGTCTGCGGGGAGAGTGAGGCCGTCAGAGGCTGCGGGGCGCTCCCGGTACGGCGCACGCGCTGCCGGCCAGCCGGCCCTGCCCTCAAGGTACTCACTTCCCAGAGAGCAGCACGGTCTGTGCAACCACCCGTTCAACAAAGATCTATGGAACACGTACCATGGCCCCAGGGGCACATGGTGAACGGGACAGACAGAAAGTCTGCCATGGCGCGGGACACTCAGAGCGGGGGGGACAGCAGACAGACAAACCTAAGAGGGAGGGCGGTCCTGAGTCTTGTGCAAGAGAGAGCGAAGGAGACCAGGAGTGGGAGGTGCAGGGGGCGGAGGCACGAAGGATGCTCAGGGCAGAGGACACTCCAGCAAAGCATTTGAGGAGGTGCCAGAATGAGCCGAGCACGTATCTTAGGCAGAGGGGACAGGCCGCCAGGCAGGCTCAGGCTCTGGCCCAGAGGGGTGTGACTGGGGCGGGAGAGGAGAGTGTTAGGAGATGCGGGGGAGGTGGGAGCCATCGAGGGCTCCAGCAGAGGAGGAAAGTGGGCTGACTTATTGGTAACAGGGTCCCCTGGCTGAGTGCAAATACTCCAGGGGTGAGGGTCTGTTAGACTAGGAGACGATGGGGCTTAGGCTGCCGCCCACGGAGGCGAGGAGAAGCAGTCGGGTCCTGGAAGTGCTGTGAAGGTCAAACCGACAGGATCTATGATGGATGCAACGAAGGAGAGAGAAAACGAGGAGCCCACTGGTCTTGGCAAAGCTTTCTGGACGAGCAGCTCTACAGCTGGGGGCCCAGCACCCGGGCTGGGGCCAGCTGGGAGGAGTAGGCTCACGGCGGAAGGTTGGGAGCCCTTGACGTCACACTGGGCTTGAGGATCAAGCGGCAGCCAGAGGCCTGCCTCGGAGCTCATGGAAGGGGTCTGAGGCGAGACATTGACTTGGGAGTGGTCACTGCTGAGGTCACCGGGGGGCCGAGTACTGACGCCTGGGATGCGCAGGTGGGGAGGGGAGAAGCCAGCAAAGGAGGGAAAGAAGTAGCATCAGGGAGGGCGGAGGAGACCCAGAGAGGTGGCCAAGTCAGACGTCCCTGCAGGTGGGCAGGAGACACCCCGTGTCTCTGCCACGCTCCACCTGGCAAGGGAGGTACAGCAGTCGTGCGGATTCGTTCATTCACTGGACACACCTTAACGAGCAGCTATTCTGTGCTAAGCCCAGGTGGCCTAGAGGTGTGTCACAGCCTCTGCCCCCAAGGAACTGCCAGTCGGCAGGCAGGGAGAGAAGACAGGTCAGGTGGAGACGCTGGGGAGGAAAGCTGCACAGCCCCGGGCTCAGGCCAGAGCACTGCCCGCTGTGGGCCCTGCGCTGTCAGAGCTGCTCTCAGGGACAGTCATGTCTGAGCTGAGCCTACCGGGATGACAAGGACCACGTGGAGAGGAGGGGTACAGGGCTGTGGGGCAAGAGACTGTCCCAAACTCACAGGTGCACCAACTGGTGTACAGGCCCGGCCAAGGCTGGTTGGGTGGGGAAGAGGAGGAAAAGGGACAGTTCTGGTCCGTGGTTTCCGAGGAAGGGTTGCCTGGGCCAGACAGAGACTTCTGATTTATAAGCTGGATTGACAGAGAGAGATACATTCTCAGGAGCCCAGAAACGTCATGGGCCAGAAGCGCCCCCTAGCCTGGGAGGAATCATGGTGAGAGATGACAGCAGACCCCACTGATTGTGTGGCTCACTTAGGGATAGGGCGGCTTACGGGAACTGCCCTCGATCCCCCAGTGATACTGCTTCACGGATAAGGAACTAGGTCTCACAGAGGGGATGTGACTGAAGTCTCCCAGCCTGCACGGGACAACAGCGAGAACAGAACCCAGAGCGCCCAGCCCTTTCCCCACTGCTGCAGAGTGGGCCCCAGAGACGGGGCTCCCATCGTCTCAAAGCCAAGCCCACCTGGAACACTATTCCCAGGGCCCAAGATGTTCCTCAAAGGACAGGGCACAAAAGGCCAACAGCAAAGCACAGGGGATTCCCCACAGAGGTCACCTGTCTGTTAGAGGTCCTGTGGACTTGGCACTGCCCAATACTGTCCCACTTCAGCTTACATTCCTCCAGTGATGGGGGGCTCACTACCTCTGCAGGCTGCCTCAGTATAACACATCTGTTGAATCACAATCATGGCATCAAACACTAGCAAGTTCTTTACATGGACTCATGTAACCGCCACAGTGACCCTCTGAGGTAGACATTAGTCCTCTCTTTTCACAGGTGAGGAAACTGAGGTTCAGAGAGATCAAATGACTGGTCTCAGGTCCTACAACTAGAAAGCGGCAGAGCCAGGATTTGAACCCAGCCAGTCTGGCTGCAGAGGCCACACTCTCAACCCGGGCACCCGTCTCCCATCTCACCAGCCAGGGTTAATAGAACATGCCTGGAGCTCACAAACGCACCGCAGAAGACACGTCTGTGGATGAGCAAGTGATGGAAAGAACGAGTGCTCACAGATGAGATGAACACATAAGTGGAACACAAGGACGAAGAGGAGACTGGGGTCCGTGCCGGATGATAAGGAAGGAAAGGCTGAAAGAATGACTATAAACTTTGCTGAATGGAATGCACCTCTGCTCTTTCATCCCAGAACCCATTTTCCAGCTGCCCGGCGACCCTTTTCAGGACAAGGTCTTCTCTCCAGGCCGCCAGGGAACCCTGCACGCCCGCGTCCTGGGAGGGTGCTCACAGGGTGGACCGCCTTTTCCCAGACACACACAGACACGACCCGGACGGGAGGAGCTGCCTCGCCACTGACAAGCAGGCTCCAGAGGGCGCATGTTGGGCCGGGGGCTGGAGGCCAGGGGCACACATGTCTGCAGCGGCCACTCCGCTGCCCGGCGGCGGGGGGTGAGGAAGAGGACACGTCCAGGTTGGGCGTGGTCCCCAAGCACAAGGACGACACGCGGGGGTCTGGGCACGTGCAGTGCAGTTCCCACCTCCACATGTTTGTTGCAGCCGTTCCTTCCTCCCTCACGCCCCTCCCAACTCCCAAACCCCCTTCGTCCTTGGAGACACGTGCACACGCCACCTTCTCCAGGGAGTGTGTCCAGACGCTGCCAGCTGGAATGGCCTCTCCCTTGGCCTCTCGTGTCCCTGCCACAGCATGTCCCAGTCTGCCCCGAGCCCCCGCTACCCTGGGTCTATCTCTGTTCAGGTCCAAGATGTTTCCTCCACGAAAACACCAGACCCCCAGCCATGGGAGAACAGCAAGTCCTCGCTGCCCACAGAGCAGGCCTGGAGCCCCAGCCCTGGCCCACAAGGGCACCGAGAGGCAGGAGGGCAGGCGCATGACTGGGCACCAGCCCATCCGTGCACAGGCCGGGACCTGGGTACCAGCCCAGGCCAGGCCTCCGAGCCCCGAGGTTAGAGGTGAGGAAACAGGCTCAGAGAGGCGAGCACTACTGCTCAGGGTCACACAGCAAATGGACGCCTAGCTGGGGTGTTTGCCTCTGAAGGGGCTCTGGCCGCATCTAAGGACAATCTCAGCAGCTGAGGTAAATGCACACTGTGCCCCGGGCTCTGGCTACGCGATACACACGTCACATCACCTCCAAATGGGGAGCAGTGCCCTCAGTGCTCCCTTTTCACAGATGATAAAACGGAGGCTTGGGAGGAAGTTCAAGCCCACAGAGATACTAGGGGGTCCTGCTTCGAACCCAGGCCTCCCTATCCTGCTGCCCACACGTCTCAATGACCTCATTTCAATGACCAGCCAGGTCACACCTCAGACAAAGTTCTGACTCAGGCACGTCCCTGGGGAAAGCAGCTTCCCGGTGGCGTCGGTGGAGAAGCAGGACACGAGGGGCACGACATGGAGCATGGGGTGGCGGGCCGTGCTGAGAGCTCACATGCAAAGGGCAGGCCCTTTAGCATGTGGCTGCAGTGTGGCAGGCTTGGCGTGGAGCGGGGCAGGGAGCCGTGACGGTGGCGGCAAGCGGGGCTCTGGCTTACCCACGCACTTCCTGTGTGCATTGAGGATAAAGCCCTCGGCACAGAGCACTGTGTGGTTGACACAGTAGAAGGATCCCAGGGTGTTCACACAGAACTGTCGCCAGCTACAATCGTGAGTGCCCAGCAGGCACTCGTCTTGGTCTAGTGACGGCCGCGGGAGGAAAAACAGAAGGGCCGTTAGAGCAGCGTGGCCCCCAGTGACAGATGGGGAGACTGAGACCCAGACGGGCAGGGACCTGCCCAGGACCTCCCAGCCCATCACTGGTCCCTCTGGGCTTTGGGCCCAAGTCTGAGTTTGTCCAGTTGAAAGATGTCAGAGCAGGAGCCCTAGCAGAGACAGGTGGTAAAGTGAAGCTCAGAGAGGGTAGACAGCCTCTCCAGGGTCACACAGCGGGTGGGACCAGAGGCCGTCTCCCACCCATGCTCTGGAGACCCTCTACCTCCACAGGCAGCCACGGGAGCCACACAATGGCAGGAGCTGCAAACCTAAGTGCTTAGGGGGCCAGGCTGGAGACATAAACAGGAGAAGGGGCCAAGGGGGCTCTAGGGCACTGCAGGGCCTGTGCTCTGTCGAAAGGGAGACCAAGGCTGTGGGCTCCTTGTGGACAGATGTTACAAAGTTTCAAGAAAAACCTGAAATTTGGACATTTAAAAAAAAGTCTTGAGCTGTCACTGCTGGTAACTTGTTTGATTATTTTAAACAGATGATAAAATAAATATCATCTGCAGGGCTCCTCTGCGGGGCAGGCTACACCCACAAAACGCCCTCTGCATCCTCTGGCCTGGACCCCACAGCCTCTACCACTGGGGGCGCTGCAGAGAGAAAGGGAGGCCTGGAGGGATAGGGACACAGGCCCATGGCCTGAAGGAGTCCCAACCCAGAAGAGATACAGTCCTCATGTCTTCAGGGCCCTGGGAGATGAGAAGCAAAGCCAGATCTGCCCCCACCATCTGAGAGAAAGGCCTGTCAGTCACCACCACGCTGTGTGCTCTGGGCAAGTGTCCTGTCCTCTCTGGGCATGAGGATGGTTTTCATCCACACCAGAACAGTCCTGGGCAATCGGCTAGAGGTGGGTTTCGGCTTCTGACAGGGATGTGGGTCTCTTCCCAGGCAGACTTAACCCTGTTACCCATGGACCCAAACCAGGTTCATGTCTCCTGAACTTGAACCTGAAACTAAAGCATTTCCTAGACCATCTGCACGCTGTCTGCCTGCCCTGTCTCCACACACAAGGAGGTGCTCAAGGTGTCATCCACTGTGGGAACCACCCCAGCAGGTGTCAGATCCGATGCCCCCCAGTTCACAGGGGGAGGTCCCAGCCCGCAGAGACCCCATCGGGACAAGACCCAGACTGAGCGGGTTCGTAAGTGAGGGAGGCCTGTGCTTTTCAACCTTCTTCGGCCCTTCTGTGAAGGCAGAGTCTCCAACATCCACCGTCCCTCCTTGACTTCAGAACTGAGAATGTACCCTCGGCTGGGGCTGCCTCTCCCCAGCCTTGTTCCCCATGGAGGCCAGCCGGGGCGATGTCCTGCCACAGGACGACAGGGCAGGCACTGCCCTCTGTCGGTTCCACCCGTGGCTGGGACGGGAGCAAGGCGGTCACAAACCCAGTCAGGCCACTCAGATGGGGTGACCCTCGAGGACAGAGCTAGTCAGAGCGTGACCCAGGGAGTCTCGGGCCTCCCCCCATCCAAGACCTACTAGGTCAGACCCCTGGGGCCATGTGGACTTCTCAGGATCCTGTGGTCCCAGGCCCACAGGTGACCTGTTGCACACTGAAGTTTGCAGAGGCCTGCTCCAGGGAGTGGGGGGGCCGCGGCCAGCCCGTGTGCCCACCTGGGCTGCACGCACACCTGGCACGTGATGTGGGCAGACGCAGCTGTTTCAGCTTTGCAGCTGGTTGTCATGGCAGCCACACCTGCTCCCCGCTCACCAGCACAGCGAGGTTTGGCCCTGGAACACCTCCCCCGCTCCGGGCCCACTCAGCTGTGCGGGGCCCACGGCAGGGGGGGCTCACCTTCACAGGACACGCCGTCCGCCATGATGGCATAGCCGGGGAAGCAGGAGCACATGGCGGTGTCCCCGACCACGCTGCACACCTGCTTGCAGGGCCCGTTGTCTGCGAGGAAACCGCACAGACGTCAGAGACCACGAGGCTCCGGCCTACAGGGCACCCCACTCCTGCCCCTTTCAAGAGGTCACCCCTTCAACCCGCTCACACACCGGCTGGTGTCTGGGACCTCCCCCAACACGCCCCTCCCTCAAGTAACAGGGATGCGGGTGAGGAGGAGGCAGGAGGACGGAGGGGAGGAGAGGAAGGGTGCAGAGAACGCCCGCATGTATCTGAACGCGGCCTCCGTGATGCCTGGGCAAGCAAGGATTGTACTCTCTCCGTTTTACAGAAAGCGGGGCTGAAAGCGGCTGATGGGCCATCCTGGGGTCACCCACGCCTGCCCCAGGCTGCACCCCCCATTCTCACCTCTCACAGCTCCTCACCCAACCTCCGACGGCGAGGCCAACCGACCCCCCGAGCCCGAGAAGCAGCACACGGTGGGGCCACCCCGCACACGCCCAGCCCAGAGGGCTCCCCGCCTGCCCACGGTCAGCTTACCTTTGCAGGTGTTGGGCTGCGGCACGGGCAGCGCGATGGTGTTGGGGACCACCTGGGAGGATTCGGGCCTCAGCGCTGACTCCTCGGCGGCCTCCGGCTTGGGGCGGTCACCGTCTGTCACGGACAGAGCAGACAGGAGGGGGGTCTCGCGTCTTCAGGCAGCCTCGGGCCCTAACAGGCACCATGCCGGGCTCTCGAGGTCGGGGGGCGGCTCATTTTACCCACCCCCATCCACCCCACGGGAGAGGAAACTGAGGTTCAGGGAGGGACGCACCTCAGGCCAGATCCGTCTCACAGCTAATCGGGGCAGGGAGGGTGGAGGAGGACCTGTCTGTGGCCTCAAATGAATCTACCCCGGGAAGCTGGCAGGGGGAGAGTCCTCCCAGACCAGGTGCCGGAGCCTGACCGCCACGGGCCCGGTACTGGGGACGCGGCTAGGTAGGCGAGGGCCTCCGTGGCCCAGGTCCTGGCCCTGCACTTGAATCCAGGGTGGGCCGCTGGGGCTGCCCTGCAGATGGAGCCCCAGGAGGGAGCCCGTCTGCCTGGCCTCACAAACCCATCGCTGGGGACCCTCGGCACCGGTGGGTTCCACAGTGTGGGGTGGCGGGAGGCGAAGTCCCCCACGGTCCCCACCCGAGGAACACCACGCTCTGCGGTCAAGATCAGCCCCGCCCCAGCACCTCCCCCGACCGTCCGGGCCCTCACCTGGGCGGCAGGTACGGCCATCGTCCTGCAGCGAGAAGCCGGGAAAGCAGGCACAGTGGTAGGAGCCCACGGTGTTGATGCACAGGTGTTGGCACAGCTCCCCCGGGAGGAGCAGGCACTCATCCTGGTCGTCACCGGGCAGGCTGTTGGGCAGCTCAGTCTCCGTGCCCAGTGACAGGGCCTCCCGGCTCGTCAACTCTGCCTCTGAAACTGGGGCAGGGGTCCATGCTCATGGTGAGACCCAGGCTGGCCCTAGCAAGTGGTTGGGACCACAGGCCCTCAGGAAACCAGATCAAGTCTTCACCAGAACCTTCTGTGTGCTCAGCTGAGACAGCACGATGAAGGACGGATGGGTGGGTGGATGGGCGGATGGGCGGATGGATGGACGGGTGAAGGATGGATGATGGATGAATGGAGGGGTGGGTGGATGGGTAGATGGATGGGTAAGTGGATGGGTGGGTAGATGGAAGGAAGAATAGACGGGTGGATGGTGGATGGAGGGTGGACAGAGAGGTGGATAGAGGGGTGGGTGGACGGAGGGGTGGATAGAGGGGCGTGCGTGGGTAGGCGGATGGATGGACGGGACGGAGGGGTTGGGGGGTGGATGGAGGGTTGGGTGTGGAGGTGGATGGAGGGGTGGACGGATGTGTGAATAGATGGATGAGAGGATGGGGGAATGAGTGGTGCAGTGATGGACCAGAGGATGGGAGGGGGATGTGTGAAATGGATGGGTGGATGGGGAGGAAGAAGTATGGATATGTATGT
>NW_020175040.1:622108-626230 GCF_003031525.2 Neophocaena asiaeorientalis asiaeorientalis
ATGGGTGGTACTAGCTGGGCAGAGCGGATGATAAGTAGAAAACTGAATGAGCCCACCACCTCGAAAATAACAGGAGCCCATCATGGGAGGCCACAGAAGAACTCTGTCCAGAGCGGAACTTGTGCCTTGAACCACAGATGAAGGTGACCAAGGTCCCCACAGAAGGCCAGAGGACACCCAGCCTTGCCTAGAAGCCCCGGCAGTTCTCCCCCGTCGCCCAGCTGGCCCATATGCCTGGCCTGGGGAGCAGCACGCACCTCTCCGTGGTACAGCCTCAGGCTCCGGAGGCCGGCGGACCTCGGGCACGATGAGGGGGTCTTCGCCCTCACAGCAGGAGAGCATGACATGGTTGCAGGGGTAGCCGAGGTTGGGGTTGGACTCACACGACTGGCCCTCGGCCCGCACGCGGAGCCCCAGGCCGCAGCAGTCACAGCATTGCTGGAGAGAGAACCCAGGCCACAGCAGTCACAGCATTGCTGGAGAGAGAAGTGCCGTCACTGCCCAGCCCGGCCGCTCAGGGCCTTCCGCATGGCCTGTGAGCCTGTGGGACTCACTCTGGACCCCCAGGCTCTGGGGAGGGGCTGATAAATGGGAGCGAATTCACCCTCGTCTCCACATGGTGCCCGGGATGTGCTCTCCGGGGGCAAAGGTGTCACCTGTCCCCATTTCCCACGTCTGGCTCAGCTAGTGCAAGTTTTTTGCAATAATTCATAAATGGCCTCTTACGAAAAGAACTACAAGTTAACCCACAGCCACACCAATTAACTGCTCCCATATTTACCAGCAGACTGCAAATCTATTCAGGCTACCTAAAAGGCAGCACTTCCCTTAAAGTTACAGATAAGAGACACTGGGTGAAGCTTTCAGGAGAGCTTTTAACTGGGGCTGACTCAACTTGAAAGTACATCTTTTTTGCTCTCCCCCTTCCTCCTTTTTGGAACAGATGTGATGGCTGGAGCTCTAGCAGCTATTTTGGGTCATGAGGTGACCTTAAAGATGGAAACTACAAGCTAAAGATGATCGAGCAGAAATATAGAAGCCTGGGTGCCTGAAGATATTACACAGATTCACCCCTGTCCCAGACTGCATGCCTCCAAAAATAAAGTCTTTGATTCGTTTAAACTACTGTGGTAGACTGATTACAATAACAGCCCCAGTTGTTCACTCTTCACTGTGTCCTCTGTCTTTGCAGTCTGATAGTACAATTCCTCCTGTCGAAAGACAGGGTGCGTTTCCCAACCTCTTGACTGTGCCTCACGACTTGCTTCGGCCAATAGGAGGAGACAGAAGTGACAGTGCCTCTTCTGAGCCCAGGCCTCAAAAGGCCTTGCACACATCTATTCCCCATGTTGGAACCCCGCTCAGCCACTACCTAAACAAGCCCAGGCTAGCCTGCTGGAGGTTGAGACCACATGGAACAGGGAAGTGTCATCCCAGCTACAGCCATCCTAGATCTAGTGCCAGCAGAACCATTAGCTGGTGGCAGCCAAGGTCAGCTGGGCATGGCCCAGGTCAGCACAACTACTCCAACTCATGACCTGAGCCGGTCATCAGCTACTAGGTTTGGGATGGTCTGTTACACAGCAGTAGCTCACTGATGCTCCAGACTGCATCTCCCAGTGGTGAACATAACCACTTAGTGAACATATCCACATACTTGGTAAACAGTCTGCATTACCTCTGATCCTCACAACCACCCCGAAAGACATGAACTATTAGCCCCATTTTATAGATGGAGAAGCTGACGATGAGGAAAAAGGACTGGTCCAGGGTCAAACATACAAACACAAATGGAATTCTAAACTCGCCGGTCACCAAGGTCTTTTCACTAATATCAGTTGTTTTTAGGAAAAACTGAGCCCAATGAGACAAAATTCGATGTCAAAATCCTCTGCCAAATGATGCCCTCCTCCAGAGGTCCCTCAACCGTCATCCAGGCTTGTGGTTTCTTCAACTCCGTCCCTTTCTCTCCCCCAAATACAACATCCTTCTGTGATACTTCCTGAAACTGTTCCAGGTTTGCCCTCATCCTCTACAGCACAGCCAGCCAGCTGTTAGCCCCCAAAGTCCGTTTTCCCTCCTTCCAGATCTGCAGTGGGCACACGACCTCTCCAGAATAAGGACTAAATTTCCCAGCCTTCCTTGCAGCTAGGCAGCCACCAGACTAAGTTCTAGCCAATGTGATGTAAGTGGACGTACCGTCTGTCCTCTAGAGAGGGGCTTTCTTACACCCACGTTCTCAGCAGCAATATTCACAGTAGCCAAGAGGAAGAATCAACCCACGTGCCCATCGACAGATGATGGATAAACAAAATGTGGTCTCTCCATACACAGAATATCACTCAGCCTTACAAGGAAGGAAGTTCTGCCACATGCAACAACATGGATGAACCTTGGGGACATTACACTCAGTTGAAATGCCAGTTACAAAAAGACCAAAGAAAAAGAAAGCCCCGTGAGGAAAGGGAGTTTTGTGTTATTCATTTCTGCATTCTTAATGCCTAAAACAGGGCCACCCACCACAGACTGGTCTTCAAACACTATTTCCCGAATGAACTGGTCCACATGGTAACTGGTGATGTTCTCTATGCAGATGCAGAGCTCCCCTGCCTCCAGGCGTGAGCATCCTCCCCTCAGAGGAGCCCCACAGGGTGGCCCACCCGCTCGGCCCTCAAGAACCTTCAGGCTCAGCCCACACACGCCCCAGGGCAGGCTTGCCTTGTACAGGGAGACACCGCAGGTGTCGCTGTCCTCATCCCCGCACGCCGCACCCTCCTTGGCCCCCATGACGCCGGCCATGCAGCTCTTCTCCTTCAAGTAGGACACACAGCAGTGCTTCTGGGCCGTCCTGCAACAGAGGTGTGCCTCAGCCCCACCAAGTGCCCCATCCTCCCAGGGACCCCGCCAGGAGGGACCGCAGTCCCTGTTTCACACAGGAGGCTGCAGTTCAGGGAAGAGAAGCCCCCGCCAAGGCCCACCGCCGGTGCGGTCCCTGCTGGCGCCAGGGCATCGGCAAGCCCAGCACATCCTCAACCAAGTGACATGGGTTTTGTTCTCAGCTTAACTAAGATGACTCAGGCCTGGGTCCCACTGGGCTCTGTGTCCCTGACCAGATGAGGGAGGGGGTCAGTACTCCAAGCCCCCCAACAGGGCTGAGAAGGAAACGGAGACCCAATCTCAGGAAGGGCTGCGTGGTCGGCCTGGGACCGCCAGGGTCCCTGGTCATGCCTCCAGTAACTGTAGGGCTGCCCCGGGCAGAGACAGCTGATGGGCCAGCACACAAAACAGGGAGATGAAAAGGTGGGCTTCAGTCCCACCTGAGGAAGGGGTCCGGCCTCGCTTGAGGAAGGGCGTGTCCCAGCAAGGGCCATCTGGTGATGGAACTGGCTGGCTATGAAGCAGTGAGTCTCCCATCACAAGAGGGATACAAACACGCACTACTTCAAACCTCCTGAATGCTGCATGCTCTAACTCCTAGGCAGCCCAAACTGGTGGGATGACCAAAGGGAAAGGAAAGGGACAAGGCTAGAATTTAAATGTTTCTAACGGAGGCATTGTGGGCGGGACAATAGGAAACATGGAGTCTAATCCTGGCCAAGCTCCCAACGAGCTGTGTGGCTTTGGGTGAATCACATCACCTCTCTGAACCTTATCTTCCTTATCTGGAAAGAGGAGTAGGCTGGACAAGATGGCATCCCTGGAATAAAGAAGGAGTGAATGGCTGAGCTGGCTGTCACCCGGGCCTGGCACAAGGAGGGCATGGGTATAACTGCTTCCTTTGCTGAGAACACTGTTGTCAGAAGAAGCAGTCAGCGCACACAGCAGAGCACGGCGAGAGGCCAGCCTTCCTGAGACCCCAGGGTAGCAAAGTGGGGAAAGAAAGAGGGCTGACGGGCTTCCCTGGTGGCGCAGTGGTTCAGAGTCTGCCTGCCGACGCAGGGGACGCGGGTTCGTGCCCCGATACAGAAGGATCCCACATGCCGTGGAGCGGCTGGGCCCGTGAGCCATGGCCGCTGAGCCTGCGCGTCCAGAGCCTGTGCTCTGCGACGGGAGAGGCTACAACAGTGAGAAGCCCGCATACCGCAAAAAAAAAAAAAAAAAAAAAAAGGGGTGAGGGCCCCC
>NW_020175040.1:626951-640687 GCF_003031525.2 Neophocaena asiaeorientalis asiaeorientalis
CCCCGGCTCAAGGCTGAGGTAGGAAATTCCAGTGGGCTGAGCACCGCCCAGCAGCAACGCAGCACCTGGTAAGAGACGCACCTGGCCGTCCCCAGGTGACAGCGGTCCCAACGTGTGCTCTTCCGACCGTGTTCACCAGGCCGGCGACAAGTCTGTACAGTTAGTTCACTCTTGGGGCAAGTCTCGGGCTCCACACACCCGGAGAGAGCCCGGCCAGCCAGCCAGGCAGCCACATCCAGCCACCTGCGGGCACCTGGACGCAGGTGGAGTGGTGCTCACCGGGCAGTGCGGGGCCCGGGGCGGGGAGGAGGACACAGGGACATGGAGCCAGCGCCCACCCTACCTGCACACATCGCTCTCGGCACCGCTCTCGGGGATGTCCAGGCACTCGTCGTTGTCAATGGCCCACTGCTGCCCTGCCGCACAGCACGTCTCGATCAGGTCCTTCGTGGACACTGTGGGTGGTAACACAGGCAGAGTCACCAGCTGGAGGAGGTGCAGGGTTCCCAGGTGTCTAGGCCCAGCGGGTGTAGTACATGCTGCTGCTGCTGGGCCAGATCCCCATGCATTACTGGGCTGGGAACTCACTCACCCGCTGCCTGCGCCTGTTGCCACCAGCAGCTCACAAGCACAGGCTTCTCTGCAGAGCTGCCTGGGAGGGTGAGTCCACCCAGGGGGAGAGGGCCGGGAGGAGGATGGCCAATCACTGAGTAGTGGGGCTTCAAGGGCCAAGCCCGTCTCCAAAGCGACAGTCCTGTGCGGCCACGCCTGCTACAGAGCTCTCCGTGGGACCAGGACCATCACCAGCTCCTTCCCTGCCCCCCGCCCTGGGCAGTTTCTCCAAATGAACCACGTGCACGAGATCCCCCAGCTCAGGCTCTGCTTCCAAGGGACCAGATAAGACACCAAGACAGGACAAGACATAAGAAATAGCAACAGCGTCGAGGAAAGCTCCTGGGGAAAATATCTGTGACCGGGGAGGGCAGGAGTCTGGGGTTGGGAGAATGTCTTAAAACTCAAAGGCACAGACCACAGGCTAAAAACTGGATGAATTTTCCTACCTCAAAATTAAAATTCTCTGTATAACAAAGAACTCTGTGGAGAAATATAACAGACTGCTGACAGGTTAAGAGATGTTTCTGGAATGTTCTAAAACTGACAAAGAATTGCTATTGAGAAATACAGTAACCTTCTGAAAATTAACATGAAAAAAACCAGCCCCAAAGTAAAATACCTATGAAACCAGAAAAATGAGAAAGAGTGATAAATGCCAGGCACAGGTGCGAACCCTCGTGCCCTGCCTGGGGTGTGGGAGTGGCGACTAGAGCAGCCAGTCTGGAGGGAGACCCAGCACCTCTTACACAATTAAACACAGGCATCATCCAGGACCCAGTCGTTCTGCTCCCGGGAGTGTATTGCAGGGAAGTTGTTACCCGGACCCATATGTAACCAGTACAAGCTCACTTCAGTGTGATTTATGGAAGTGGGTTGGAGGGAGCCTGGATTGTCCATCACTGGAGGAGTATGAATAGAACATGGGGACGTCCTCCAGGAAGGACTCCACAGATGTCAGAAATGGCAGACGAGAAGTACACACAGCATCATGAAGCTGGACACGTGTACACACAGCAACACAGAGCAGCAAAGGACAGAACGCTGCGGGGAAACAGGAAAAAGCCAAGTGAGATCCATTATATGAACTGAAAAGATTGCATGCAAAATTACAGTACAAATTTGCATAAACACATAAAAGCAAAAAAAAAAAAAAAAAAAAAACCCACACGGATTGAAGAGAACGGTTGCCCAGGGCAGGCGGAGGGAGAAATGGCAATGGGGAAAGGGAATAAAAGGGAATAAATACATCAATTAAAAAAAAGAGTCTTGCTAAGACGATAAGGAACCAGGAAATAAGGAATGCAATTAATGCAGCCATTTGCCTCCGAGGTCTGAAAATAAACGACATTCAAAGACGAAGCCCAGGGCTTCCCTGGTGGCGCAGTGGTTGAGAGTCCGCCTGCCGATGCAGGGGACACGGGTTCATGCCCCGGTCCGGGAAGATCCCACATGCCGCGGAGCGGCTGGGCCCGTGAGCCACACCTACTGAGCCTGCGCGTCTGGAGCCTGTGCTCCGCAACAAGAAAGGCCGCGATAGTGAGAGGCCTGCGCACCATGATGAAGAGTGGCCCCCCGCTTGCCACGACTAAAGAAAGCCCTCGCACAGAAACGAAGACCCAACCCAGCAAAAATAAATTAATTAATAAACTCCTACCCCCAACATCTTCTTAAAAAAAAAAAAAAAAGACGAAGCCCATCTCGGACACCTACATACGTGCTGAGGACACCAGGGTGTCACAGAATAACTCTGAACCTGGGTCCACACCTTAGTACTACCATGTATAGTCATTTCTCCTCCCTAGAGACTCAGTGTCCTGCTCTGTTATGAGGACCTACAGCTGCACAGCTGCTGAAGCCTACAAGGATCTCTAAGTGTCCTTGAGCAGTTCACATAAGCTGGCAGGGCTGAGGAAGAAATGCACCAAGAAATGTCAGCAGCCTGCAAGATTTAGGAACAGAGCTCACTAAGAATCGTCCTCTTCGCTGGCTTAGTGGGCATTTCAAGTCATTGAGCTCTTATGAGTTTCAATTTTCCTTCTGAAAACCAGGGAAATAAGCTTCAATATCAACCTGAGGGCTGTTCTCAGGCACCAGGAGGAAAACAAAAAATTCTTGATAACCAGTGTCTACCAGAAACAAGTAGCAACATCACACCCAGTGGTGAAACTTTAGACACACACCACACTGAAGTCAGAAATATGACAAAAGTACCTACTGACACTACTGTTTAACGGTGTCCTAGAGATGCCAGCAGATGCAATAAAGCAAGAAAAAAAGAAGCAGCAGGAGTATTAGAAAAGAAGAGACGACAGTCATTATTTGCAGATGTTACGAGTTCATCTTTCTAGAAAATCCAAAGGAATCAATATTAACACCGTACTTCAATAAATACTAATTTATTATTATTATTATCTGGTGGCCAAAAACAAAATCAACATACACAAATTAGTGGCCGTCCTATACACCAGCAACAATTAAATAGAAAAGGTAAGACAAAAAAATCCCACTGAAAAAAGAAATAAACCTGGAAATCAATCTATGTAAACACACTAAATCTACATGAAAAAAAATTGTCTCATAGATATATAACAGTTTACTTTGTTAGAAATATATACCACGTGTCTAGATGAGAAGATTCGATACCGTAAAGATGCCAATTTTCCTTTATTTAACCTACAACTTAGGTGGAATCCCAGAGTCCCAAAATAATTCGTCATGACATTTGTCAAGTTGATTCTAAAATTCATCCAAACTAGGAAATGTCTAAAAATACCTGAGAAAATTTCCAAAAAGAAAAGAAGAGAGCACACTTTAAAGTTTTAATAATTAAAAAGATAAGGAGATCAACGGAACAGAATAAAATTCAGAAACAGGATGATGTGCATATGGGAATTTCGTATATAATAAAAGTGGCATTCACACTCAATGGGGAAAGGATTGACTATCTGATGATGGGCTCTACCACACATCACACACAAAAATAAATTCCAAATCTACAAAGTCAATACTAGAAGAAAAGCAAGGAAAATAATTTTAGGATAAAGAGAGACTTCTTCAGAAATAAATTCCACCAAAGAATGATGTCGTACTCTTGTCTCACACCATATACAAATATCAACTCAAAATGAATTACTGAAACCATACAACTCCTAGAAGAAATCATAGGGGGAAAGATCCTTAACACTGGTCTTCACAACAAATTTTTGGTAATGATACCAAAAACACAAGCAATGAAAGCAAAAATCAACAGGTGGGACTACATCAAACTTAAAAGCTTCCGTACAGCAAAAGAAACAATAAAATTAAACGACAATTTACGGAATGGGAGAAAATATTTTCAAACCATGTATCTGATAAGGGGGTTAACATACAAAGTACATAAGGAACACGTAAAACTCAATAGCAAAAAAAAAAAAAAAATATATATATATATACACATATATATATAAATGGGCAAAGGACCAAAAGAGACATTTTTCCAAAGACATAAATGGCCAACAGGTATGTGAAAAGGTGCTCAACATCACTAGTCATCAGAGAAATGTAAATCAAAACCACAAAGAGATATCACCTCACACCTGTTAGAATGGCTACTATCAAAAAGACGAGAGATAGTAAGCGTTGGTGAAGATGTAGAAAAAAGGGAACCCTTGTGCACTGTTGATGGGAATGTAAATTGGTGCAGCCACTATAGAAAACATTATGGAGGCTCCTCAAAAAAATTAAAACTAGAACTATCATACGATCCAGCAATCCCACTTCTGGGTATTTATCTGAAGAAAATGAAAATACTATCTTAAAAAGATATCTGCACCCCCATGTTCATCAAATTATTCACAATAGCCAATAGCCAAGACATGGAAACAACCTAAGTATCCATCAATGGATGAACGGATAAGGAAAATGTGGTGTACACACACACACACACACACACACACACACACACACACACACACAATGGAATGTTATTCAGCCATAAAAAGGAAGGAAATCTTGCCTTTTGCAACAATATGGATGGACCTTGAGGTCATTACGCTAAGTGAAATAACTCAGGCAGAGAAAGACAAATTCTGTAATATCACTTATATGTGAAATCTAAAAAAGCCAAACTCATAGAAACAGAGTAGAATGTTTGCCAAGAACTGGGAGAGAGCAGGTTGGAGGAATGGACAGATGTTGGTCAAAGGGCACACACTTGCAGTCACAAGACGAGTAAGTTCCGGGACCTAATGCACCGCACGGTGCTTATAGCTAACCACTCGAGAGTTCCAACGAGAGTGGGTCTTAAATGCTCTCACCACAAACAAGAACAAGAGAAAATGGTAACTGTGCGGGGTGACAGGTGTGTGACCTAACTTTATTGTAATAATCATTTCGCTACACATGTGCATATCAAAGCATCACACTGTACACCTTAAACTTACACAATACTACAGGTCAATTACATCGCAGTAAAGCTGGGGGGAAAAAGAAATGAAATCCACAAGCAAAAAGGAAAACCTTAATACAACCGACTGGCTAAAAGTCTGAAATACCTGTATGGCGAAAGACAGCCCCAGTCTGATCACATCACTCACTTTCCAGTGTCCACACAGCATTTATCACTATGTGAAACCCTCGTGTTTATCTATGAGCTTACTTTTACATTTGTCTGTTTCTTCCCCTACAACGTCAGAGTCGCGACTTGAGTCTCTGTGGCCCCTGAGAGTGACGCCACCATTCCACGCTTAATCCTCTCTCACCACACTCCGTGCACATGGGGGTCTCACCTTGTTTGAATACCTCTGGTGGTGGGGATCTCGCTCCATGCAGGCAGCTTGTCCCTTTCTGCATAGCTCAGCTCAGAACGTCCTTTCTTTTACTGGACTGTACTTTTTCTCCCTAAGCCTTCTCCAAGATTGCCTTACAGAGATTAGGAGATTCCAACAGGCCCCTGGGTCTCAGCTAGATGACACGAGATGGGTGCCCTATCAGGGGAACAGTAACGGCTGGAATGCACCGGTGCTCGCCACGAGCCAGGCGTGAGTCCAGGCACTTTCATCCCCACAGGTGTTACGGTGAGTACCGCCGCTAGGCTCACTCTAGATCAGGCGGGGAGTTAGAAGTCCCAAGCCTTAATTTCTCCTCTCCGGCCTCAGCTTCCTGTCTGTGCACGGGCAGCTTGATGCAGCCGATCCTGGAAGCCCTCTCTGAGAATTTAAGCACCAGCCTGAGGAGGCTCTACTTCCCTGTGGACTGAATGGGGCTCCCTTCCTGCCCCTCCCGAGCAGATGCAGGTTTTAGCCTGCGTTTGGCGGCCTGCCCTCCATTCTCTCCTGGCCTTTCCCATCCCGGTTTCCCCTCTTTCCAAACAAAGGAACTCAGGGGCGTGACCCCTTATGCTGGGGAGGCCACCCACTTGGAGCGGGAGGGGGAATCAACACAGGGGCCAAGCGCGGCGCTGCCCAGCACCGTCCAAGGAGCGCGAGAGGGGGCCGGGCAAAGCCCACAAGGTGTGTACCCCTGCGGCTCGTCCAGAGGCCCACCCCTAGGCCCCCCCCCCGACCACAAAAAAAAAGGCCCCCTCCCTGACCACCCCCACCCAGGCCCCAGCCTCTGTCTCTCTCTAACCCCTCAGAGTTTGAGCCCCAGGGCCTCTTCTCCCGTCCACGCCCCAGCCTGGCTGACCTCACCTGGGCGCCCTCCTTCATGTCCGTATCCTGCAAACACACAGGTGGCTAAGCGACCGACACCGGGCATCCCCGGCAATCCCACGGCCTGAATCTGTTCAGCAACCGATTTCCCCCAGACCACCTCTCCCCTGGTCTTCCCTGTGCCAACCTCAGGACCCTCCTGGGCCCGTTCCTTCCTCCTCACCTCCCTCCTCCCAACCGTCACCTGCAGGGCCACCTCCGTCACCCCTGTCACCACCTTGCCCCTCACTCTGCCACCATCTCTTGGGCCCGAGAGGTACCCTGATCCCCTGTGTCCTCCTCTGGTCCATCTTCCAGATGGCGTCAGAATGACCATTCCCACGTATGAATCAGACTATGTCTCTCCACGGCCTACAGCCCCCCAGAGTCCCCCCTTTCTTTACCAAGACCTACCTGGTATGGCCCTGCGACCTCCCCACCGCGTCTCCTTTCTCACTCACTCTCTCCACTTGAACCCCTCAGGCTCTTCCTGCCCCAGGGCCTTTGCACGCACTGTACTTTCTGCCTGGAATCCTCTGCCCTTTCCCTGAGCCCTGCCCGACCCCCACTCTCTACAGGGCTACCCTTGTTTGGGGCTCTCATCTCCTCAGGCAGGATGTCCCTGACTTCTGAATCTAAACTAACCTGCACCCCAACCCTCGCTGCAGCACCCTACTTAGTTTTGCTCATAATGCCATGGTCTTCGCCAGCTCAGAGTCATCTCGGGGATCCCTGTGGCCCACGGACCCCACTGGAAGGCCACTGCCCTGCAGGATAAAGCACCCCTGCCTGGAGCAACAATCGGGGCCCTCACAGCACAGCCCAGACTCACGTCTCAGCACTTATTCCACCAGCTAGCAGGCTTCTCTATGCACCGTATCTTTGCACATGTCGCGCCAAGCTGGGAACGCCCTTCCTCTACCCTGCCTAACTACCCAGCCTTAACAAGCCAGCCTGCACACCACTCCCTGCCTCTCCATCCTCTGTGGTCCCGCCAGCATCCACCTCCGTCCCGGGCAGAACAAACAGCCCCTCCTCCAGCCTCATTCACAGCAGCACTTGGTACATATACAACATCACTGCCAGGGACATGCCAGCCTCAGACAGCAGAGGGACAGGGTCTCAGGGGCCAAGAACGGTTCGCAGTCATTTCAGGGTTCCCAGTGCCCAGCACAGACCTAGTACTTGATAAAACCTGGGGCTGGGTGGAGCACACCCCAGGCCCGTGGTGTATACCACCTCATGCAAAGCTCACATTGACGACGTGAAATCGGTCAATTACCTTGATCTCCCAGATGTATAAATAGCGATCTAAGGGTTTAAGATACACAGCCCAATGGCACAGGCTTAGGAAAAGGAGGGAGAAGAACTTTACACGCACACACATCACCTCCACATAGCAGTTTCTACCGAGTCTCAGAGGTGAGCCTGGGCGTGTCTGACACATCACCGTGAGCACTGGTGTTCAGCCAGGGCACCCCTCCCTGCCTGGGGGACGCAGCCAAGTCACTCATCCTCAAGCCTCTGTGCCCCTACCGGTGAAATGGGCAAATCACCCCTCCCGCCTGCATTTCACAAAGTAGGGAGGGGAGAAGCCAGTGTCTGGCAAAGGACAGGAGCTCAGTAGGCAGTACCTCCCCACCCCTGGCACAAAAAGGTGTTTGGTGACTACTCTTCAGTTACTTACTTAATTACGGAGGGACAGGCTGATAAAAGGATGGACAGGACGGTAATCCCTCCAGAAGAGGCAGGAGGGGTGTCCAGCAACCCCTCCCTGCTCTGCTCTGGCTTTTCACGGACTCCCCCATTTCTGTTCACTTTGCCTGCGCTCGGCCAGAGGGAGTACGGTGTTCCTTGCCTGCCGGTTAGGCACGAGCACCGTGGCCCGAGAGGTGAAGGCCACCTCCCACTGTGACAGCTGCAGGCTGGCTGGCAGGCTCTCATCAGCCTCGTGGGTGACCCGGGCCAGGATCAGCCTGGCTCCCAGATGCATCCCCACGGGCTGCCCCTCAGAGTCAGGACACCAGGCCCCGCCAGCCAGAGAGCACGACCTTGACTCTGGCAGGAGTCCCACCTCTGGCACCCCTGAGGAGCGGAGGGAGGATAAATCCACTTTGGAAGATGATCTACCATCATCCAGGAAAGCGGAGACACGCGAATCCAATGATGTGGTGATTTCACCCCCAGGTCCACACCCAGGAGAAACGGGCACCCGTGGTCTCCACCTGGGGACCCACAAGCAGTAGCTCCAAACTGGAAACAACCCGAGCGCCCAAGGACAGGAAAAAGGTGGATACTAGGACATGACCAGGCTGTGCAAACGGGCGTGCGGTGACCACACGGGGAATCACGGGGACACGGCCTCAGGGGAGAAGCAGTCACAGAAGGGACACTGTGCATTGCCTTTCATGTGAAGTTCAAACCCAGAGAAAAGCAAAACACCTGTTGAGGTCGTAAAACTGTAAGGAAAAGGAAGGAACTCGTGCTCACGGAAGCCAGGACAGTGGTAACCAGGGAGGAGGTCAGGGCAGCCATGGCTTCTGTCCCCAGGGCTGGTACCTTGGTGGGTGCCCTTCCTTAACTGTTGAGACAGTCCCTTATGCTCTTCTAGTGACAAATACTCCATGACAAAAATATTACTGGAAAATGTAGTAGGATTAGAAAATTCTAAGACTAAAGAGGCAAACAGCCTTTTAAAAATGTGACCCAGGGCTTCCCTGGGGGTGCAGTGGTTGAGAGTCCGCCTGCCGATGCAGGGGACGCGGGTTCGTGCAGCGTACCGCAAAAAAAAAAAAAAAAAAACTGATACAAGCCAGACACAAAAGGACAACTATTATATGACTCTACTTATATAAGGGCCCTAGAATAGGCCAATTCACAGAGACAGAAAGCAAAACAGAGGTTACCAGGGCCAGGGATGGGGGATGGGGAGTTAGTGTTTAAAGGGGACAGAGCTTCACTTTTGGGAAGATGAGAAAGTTCTGGAGATGATGGTGGTGATGGCTGCAAGACAGTGTGAATGTTCTTAACGCCATGGATTGGTACACTTAAAAATAGTTAAAATGGCGAAATCTATGTGACGTGTATTTTACCACAATAAAGAGAAAATAATGCATTGAAGTGTAAACACAAAAAAGTGACCCAGCACGTCCCCTTCTAGAAATCTAATGGCTGACAGACATGAGCACAAACATGTAAGTCACGGATCCTGGCTGCGTCCGAATATGTGACAGCAAAGATCCAGAAACAACCAACTCCCATCGACAGGGCAGTGATGAAATGATTGGTGTTATATCCACCCAATCTCACGCAAGTGTTAAAAAGAACGTGTTAGATCTTCACTCACTTCTGCGGAACAGTTTCCAAATACATCACAAAGAATGAAGAAGACAGGCTCAATGCTGAACAGTATGTATAACAAGTCACCGTTGGTCTTTTTTAAAGTAACACGTGGAGGATTTCTGGAAGGAGGTCCCAGAAACGGGTAGCAGCGGGTGTCTCAGGGAGGGACCGGGCCCTGGGGAGGGAGGGAGCAAGCTGACATCCACTGTTTACCTCTTTTGTATCTTTTATGTGTTTTCCTTCCCGTGGGCAGGTATTACCTATTCAAGAAACATGCTGTCATAAAAAGATCCTGAGATTCCAGGGAATCTAACCTCCTTTGATCACAGGCAGTGGGTGCCCAGAACAATCCGACCTGGAGGTCACGACCCCTCTAGACAGTCCCCTCTCCCGGACATCAGAGCCCGAAAGAATGGTGGCTTCGGAAATGCTGCAAAAAACACTACACCTGCGGGGTGATGAGCGGCCACCTCCACCAGCACCCTGTTTGGACAGGATGTTTGCGGGGCCTGAGCAAACAGCCCAGGGAATGCTGTAGCTCTGATGTTCTGTACTGCGGGGGGCGGCGGCAGGGTTGTCACCCGCAGGCCCTGGTGGTGTCGGGAGTCCTTTTACAATGACTAGAAGATGGACAAACAAGAAGGATCCTGAGCGTTGCCTTCCTGCCCCGGGACCCCAGACACGACGGCTGAGAGCCAGCAGGAGCTGCTGGGCTGAGCCCACCTGCTGGGCCCACCCAACCTAGCCCCTTAGAGATGCCTTCATCCATCACCCGGGGCAGGACAGCCCCCAGCCCCCCCTGCCCTTTGCAGCACCTCCCCCAGCCTAGCTTCAAACTGACTGCCTGGATCTTTGGCCTGGCCGAGCCGCCTGGCGGGCCCCAACCTGCAGCCACGGCACCTTCCCTCCAGCTCTAGAAGAGGGTCCTATCCCCACGACGGTTTTACAGGTAAGCAGGCAGCAACCCAGATCACATGCCCCAGCCAGGGGCAGCCACACGACCAGATACCAAAAATGACTGGAGGACTCCAGTAAATTGAGGCAGCGTGCAAAGACAGCTTGACAACAGAACAGAACAGAGAGGCCAGAAAAGACCTACTCATCTGCCCTGTGTTCCTGACTAAGGTAACAGTGCAGTGGGGGAAGAAGGTCTTTACCACGCCCAGCATGGGGGCAACTGGACATCCACCTGAAAAAAGAATGGCTTCTGACTCCTACTTACACCGTCCAGAGAAACAAATCTAAATGTGATCTAATGCGAACGGTGAAACAAGTTAAAATATCTACACTGTAACACAGGGAAATATCTTCATGACTCTGGGGTAGACAAAGATTTCTTGAAAAGGACACAAAATACAATAACAAAGTAAAGATCAGTAAATCGTATTTCCTTAAACCTAGGAATCTGCGTTCCCCAGAAGACAGCATGTGCAAGGTGCTCCTCAGAAAATGTCCTCACGAGGGCGGAAAGAAACGTCAGAGAGCGAGACAAGGCACTTGTGATCCAACAAAGGACCATCATCAGAATCTATCAAGAACTCCCAGAAATCGGCAAGACAGAGAAACCTGATTTAGAACCGGGCGAAGAACAACAGAATTCCAACAGTAACACGAGAGTGTGTTCAACGTAGTAAGTTATGAGGGAATGAAAATTAAAACCACAATGAGGTCCCACTGCACAGCCATCAGGTTGGCGACAATGAAAAAGAGGCCACATCCAGTGTCGGCAAAGACTTTCACTCGTGGCTGGCGGGGACGGAAACTGGTGATGCTTCGGAAGACTGTCTGGCAGTGTCAGCTAAAGCTGCCAAACCCTCCAATACAGCAGTTCCCCTTCTGGGTAAATACCCGACAGAACTTCACACAGGATGCCCACAGCCACGTGATAAACGCTGCCCCACACTGAAAACAGCCCAAACCACCGCCCACCCTAGGCCAATCAATAAACTATGATTCATTCCTACAATGGAAAGACGAAGAGTAACTTTTTTAAGTGAATTACCGCTACACGCAGAAGTCTGGATGAGTCTCAAACACAGGATCTTGAGCTAAGCAAGTTAAACGCAAGCAAAATCATACCATGTGGTTCCCACTACACAAAATAAACTCAAGAATAGGCAGGAGTCCCTGATGGTGATAAAAGTCAGCCTCGTGGTTTCCGTGAGGGGTGGGGAGCAGTGGGGGGAGGGAGAGTAGAATTGGCCGAGAAGGGACACCAGGAAAATTCTGGAGTGCTTGAGATGTTTTATATCTTGACTTGAGTGGAGCTGCCTGGAACCCACTGAGCTATTTTATGAAGAAGCGTGTGCTTTACATACATAATACTTTATAAAACTACATAATCAGATATAAAAAAAAATTTAAGGGAGGACTGCTATATTAATCTAGATTGAAAGATATTCAAGAGTATCTAGAGTATACTTTAATAAATACTTTCCAAAAGAAGGAAATTCAAGAGAAAAAACAACCAAATATGAACCAAAAAAAAAAGATCTCACCACCCCTGATAAAATATTACTTTACTAAACGGGCTATACGCTACACTTTGGGGGCAAGTAGAGAATACAAATATGGCACAAGGGAACTGGTCACTGTGGCAGGTGTAGGATCACAGTATGTAGTAATACAGGAGATGTCTTTATTTCTCCGTTGCGACACACCGTGTCAAGGCTGAAACGTTTCCATCACGCACACGTGCGCACATGCCCGCGCACAGGCTGTATCTCAAACCACAGAGAAAGAAGAGCAAGCACTGGACCGTTATGGGGCTGAGACTCCTTCCCTGAGCCCCCTGCCCTTAGAGGGTCTGTCCCAGCTGCCAGGTGGCGGCTGGGGTCCCAGGTGGGACTCTGGGATGCTGGTGCGCCGTGGCCGGTGAAGCCGCAGTTACGAGGGGACTCGACGGCGGGCTTTGCTCATGTGGAGGGGCCCTGAGGCCCCACGGTGCTTGGCTTCAGGCTGGTCCCCGGGAAGCTTTGGGAGGTGGGGTGGTGAGGGTTGGATCACCCGTGCACAGGCCCTACCCTCCCTCCATGGCCTCCCAGGGAGCAGGGGGTGTGCGTCTGTCATGGTTATTTTAATGGGCTACGTCTGTTGGTACTTTCACAATCAATGAGAAAAGCCGCTTGTACACAAACAGGCTGCCCTGATGCGGAGCAGTGCCAAGACTTGCGACAAGCTCAGCTCTGTTCAAGAGGACTATGCGGCCCTGGCATCTGGGTTAGAGGATGCATCCCAGAAAGAGTCACCGGCCACATGGAAGCCGCAGGCAAATGCTGAAAAACTGAATGGGACCAGCCTCATTTTCTGAGAAAATAACTTCCCCAGCACAAGGACAGAATAAAGAGATCCAAGTACTTGGACATGGGAGTGGACAGCTCACATCCTAAGAATGAACGAGTCCCCGGGAGATCAGTCTAGAATCACACCATTGCAAGCATCCTTCTAGCACAGAGCGTGTGACCGAGGCTGGATGCCCATCAGGCGGGCCTTCACCTAAAAGGAGAGCTGTCCCTCCCTCCACCAGGCTCACCTCCGCCGCCAGCCACGTCCACCCCCTGCTGTGCTCCCCGAGGCCTCCGCAGACCCCCAGCCCCACCCAGCACAGCCTTCCAATGTAACTCACACTTCACACAAACCAAACGTGTGGACTTCCAGAACTTCACCAAGACACTTGGGACGCATTCTGTTCCTCCTCAAAAAGAACTGCGAATTTCCTCTCTTTCATTATTAGTTGAAGAAACCGCGGCCACCCCAGACTATGCCATGGCTCAAACCAGAGTCTGATGGCATTTCGCTTCTTGGGATAGCGCTTTGTTTTACAGGTGAATCTTGTAAATGACTTAACTCTATTTAACTGTTCTTTCCAGATAGTTTAATTTAATTACCAGTGCATCGTACATGCACACAGTTTAATAAGAGATAATGCTTAACTTTAAGGCAATTTTGCTTTTCCCGGGCCAGCATTTACTAAGAGAAATGTAAACATAACCTTATTTCCCACCTTAATGAAAGTGACTGGTTAAACAAATACAAAAGTTGAAAATATCACATAAAAAACTGGACGTCGGGCTTCCCTGGTGGCGCAGTGGTTGAGAGTCCGCCTGC